>NW_028142325.1:0-87347 GCF_055691185.1 Crinia signifera
TTAAAAGAAAACATTGGCCCACCCAGCTCACCTACACATGACTGTCCTGTCTGCCTGTCTGTTCCAAGTGACTGTCTGGCTGTCAGGTTCCGCCGGATTCCGAGTGAGCAGCTTGTGATGTCATAGAGGGCAGATTGTGATGTCACACAAAGGGTCCTGCCACATGAATGCCTGTCCATCTGACTGTCTACTACTACTGCTGCTGAATGGGCTCAAAACAGGAAAGCCGTCATTGCACCTGATTGTGCAAGATTCCTCCTTCTCCTCTGCAGCAGCTAGCTGATTGATTTACTCAGCAGCAGTTCGTCAGGGACACAGGCATGCGGCAGCAAAGAGCGAGGAGACAGCTGGCTGCTGCTGCTTGCCTGTTGGTCGTCTGCCTAGTGGGTGTGTGTCTGTTGACGCGACGTCAACAGACGGGGCGGAGCACATGCAAATTTGGCCTCCTACCCAGCTGAGGCACCCTGCCCGCCCGCCGACGACCTAATCACAAAATCAGTTGGATGGCTACTCGTCCTCCGGTCCCTGTCCAGCACTTCAAGTCCTATTCATACCTGCCGTACAGCCTGGTATCTTTCAGACTGCAACGTCAAAGAAGTGATGTGTGTGTGTTAGATGTGTCCGTGGTGCTGATCTCTTCTCCACCAGTGTTGGTGGCCGAATTCCGGTTTGCGCGCTTTGCTGGGACCCCATTCGGGTTATCGCTTCTCGGCCTTTTGGCTAAGATCAAGTGTAGTATCTGTTCTTATCAGTTTAATATCTGATACGCCCCCTATCTGGGGGCCATATATTAAATGGATTTTTAGAACAGGGAGATGGAAGAAGAGCTTGCTCTGTCCACTCCACGCATTGACCTGGTATTGCAGTACTTCCAGGACCGGTGCACCTTCCTAATCTGTTATCCAAAAAAAGACTATTTCCATTCCTGGCACTTGATTTGGAGTATCAATTGTTTGTGCACCTTTGTATTTAGAAATGCATGCATTTGCTGCTTCAAGGTTTAACCCTTGTGCATAAATACTTTCAAATCCTGCCTCAGTGTATCATTTTGTGACTATTTCTTGACTCCTTGAATTGTACTTTCTGGAATCGAGGCAGTTAATTACTTGACGTGACACTACACTTGATATCAGCATATGCGGCCTAGCCAAAAGACCGGAAGCCTGCCTAAATTAAAGGACTTATCAATCGCTGCGACCTCCCAATAAATATGCAAACGCTATGTGACTTACCTACGATCTTACCACGGAAACATCAACTGGATCAAAGCAATGGAATTTTTGGACCCCCTCCCTCTCGATTTGAAATGGCTTGTTTTTTTTTTTTTTCTTGATCTCTTATATATTTTTTTCTTTTCTTTTTGCGCTCTCTTTTCTCTCTCTTTTGTTTTGGGAATTTTTTTTCCTCTTTATTCTCTTTTGTTTTGGGAATTTTTTTCCTCTTCCATTTTTTTCCAAGCCCAACAATTGATGATCATTGAGAGGGGGATTTAGAAAAAGTATCACTTACCTTCTTCGGACCATCATTTGGGTGGTAACTGCCAATAAAAGAAAACATTGGCCCACCCAGCTCACCTACACATGACTGTCCTGTCTGCCTGTCTGTTCCAAGTGACTGTCTGGCTGTCAGGTTCCGCCGGATTCCGAGTGAGCAGCTTGTGATGTCATAGAGGGCAGATTGTGATGTCACACAAAGGGTCCTGCCACATGAATGCCTGTCCATCTGACTGTCTACTACTACTGCTGCTGAATGGGCTCAAAACAGGAAAGCCGTCATTGCACCTGATTGTGCAAGATTCCTCCTTCTCCTCTGCAGCAGCTAGCTGATTGATTTACTCAGCAGCAGTTCGTCAGGGACACAGGCATGCGGCAGCAAAGAGCGAGGAGACAGCTGGCTGCTGCTGCTTGCCTGTTGGTCGTCTGCCTAGTGGGTGTGTGTCTGTTGACGCGACGTCAACAGACGGGGCGGAGCACATGCAAATTTGGCCTCCTACCCAGCTGAGGCACCCTGCCCGCCCGCCGACGACCTAATCACAAAATCAGTTGGATGGCTACTCGTCCTCCGGTCCCTGTCCAGCACTTCAAGTCCTATTCATACCTGCCGTACAGCCTGGTATCTTTCAGACTGCAACGTCAAAGAAGTGATGTGTGTGTGTTAGATGTGTCCGTGGTGCTGATCTCTTCTCCACCAGTGTTGGTGGCCGAATTCCGGTTTGCGCGCTTTGCTGGGACCCCATTCGGGTTATCGCTTCTCGGCCTTTTGGCTAAGATCAAGTGTAGTATCTGTTCTTATCAGTTTAATATCTGATACGCCCCCTATCTGGGGGCCATATATTAAATGGATTTTTAGAACAGGGAGATGGAAGAAGAGCTTGCTCTGTCCACTCCACGCATTGACCTGGTATTGCAGTACTTCCAGGACCGGTGCACCTTCCTAATCTGTTATCCAAAAAAAGACTATTTCCATTCCTGGCACTTGATTTGGAGTATCAATTGTTTGTGCACCTTTGTATTTAGAAATGCATGCATTTGCTGCTTCAAGGTTTAACCCTTGTGCATAAATACTTTCAAATCCTGCCTCAGTGTATCATTTTGTGACTATTTCTTGACTCCTTGAATTGTACTTTCTGGAATCGAGGCAGTTAATTACTTGACGTGACACTACACTTGATATCAGCATATGCGGCCTAGCCAAAAGACCGGAAGCCTGCCTAAATTAAAGGACTTATCAATCGCTGCGACCTCCCAATAAATATGCAAACGCTATGTGACTTACCTACGATCTTACCACGGAAACATCAACTGGATCAAAGCAATGGAATTTTTGGACCCCCTCCCTCTCGATTTGAAATGGCTTGTTTTTTTTTTTTTTTCTTGATCTCTTATATATTTTTTTCTTTTCTTTTTGCGCTCTCTTTTCTCTCTCTTTTGTTTTGGGAATTTTTTTTCCTCTTTATTCTCTTTTGTTTTGGGAATTTTTTTTCCTCTTCCATTTTTTTCCAAGCCCAACAATTGATGATCATTGAGAGGGGGATTTAGAAAAAGTATCACTTACCTTCTTCGGACCATCATTTGTGTGGTAACTGCCAATAAAAGAAAACATTGGCCCACCCAGCTCACCTACACATGACTGTCCTGTCTGCCTGTCTGTTCCAAGTGACTGTCTGGCTGTCAGGTTCCGCCGGATTCCGAGTGAGCAGCTTGTGATGTCATAGAGGGCAGATTGTGATGTCACACAAAGGGTCCTGCCACATGAATGCCTGTCCATCTGACTGTCTACTACTACTGCTGCTGAATGGGCTCAAAACAGGAAAGCCGTCATTGCACCTGATTGTGCAAGATTCCTCCTTCTCCTCTGCAGCAGCTAGCTGATTGATTTACTCAGCAGCAGTTCGTCAGGGACACAGGCATGCGGCAGCAAAGAGCGAGGAGACAGCTGGCTGCTGCTGCTTGCCTGTTGGTCGTCTGCCTAGTGGGTGTGTGTCTGTTGACGCGACGTCAACAGACGGGGCGGAGCACATGCAAATTTGGCCTCCTACCCAGCTGAGGCACCCTGCCCGCCCGCCGACGACCTAATCACAAAATCAGTTGGATGGCTACTCGTCCTCCGGTCCCTGTCCAGCACTTCAAGTCCTATTCATACCTGCCGTACAGCCTGGTATCTTTCAGACTGCAACGTCAAAGAAGTGATGTGTGTGTGTTAGATGTGTCCGTGGTGCTGATCTCTTCTCCACCAGTGTTGGTGGCCGAATTCCGGTTTGCGCGCTTTGCTGGGACCCCATTCGGGTTATCGCTTCTCGGCCTTTTGGCTAAGATCAAGTGTAGTATCTGTTCTTATCAGTTTAATATCTGATACGCCCCCTATCTGGGGGCCATATATTAAATGGATTTTTAGAACAGGGAGATGGAAGAAGAGCTTGCTCTGTCCACTCCACGCATTGACCTGGTATTGCAGTACTTCCAGGACCGGTGCACCTTCCTAATCTGTTATCCAAAAAAAGACTATTTCCATTCCTGGCACTTGATTTGGAGTATCAATTGTTTGTGCACCTTTGTATTTAGAAATGCATGCATTTGCTGCTTCAAGGTTTAACCCTTGTGCATAAATACTTTCAAATCCTGCCTCAGTGTATCATTTTGTGACTATTTCTTGACTCCTTGAATTGTACTTTCTGGAATCGAGGCAGTTAATTACTTGACGTGACACTACACTTGATATCAGCATATGCGGCCTAGCCAAAAGACCGGAAGCCTGCCTAAATTAAAGGACTTATCAATCGCTGCGACCTCCCAATAAATATGCAAACGCTATGTGACTTACCTACGATCTTACCACGGAAACATCAACTGGATCAAAGCAATGGAATTTTTGGACCCCCTCCCTCTCGATTTGAAATGGCTTGTTTTTTTTTTTTTTTCTTGATCTCTTATATATTTTTTTTCTTTTCTTTTTGCGCTCTCTTTTCTCTCTCTTTTGTTTTGGGAATTTTTTTTCCTCTTTATTCTCTTTTGTTTTGGGAATTTTTTTTCCTCTTCCATTTTTTTCCAAGCCCAACAATTGATGATCATTGAGAGGGGGATTTAGAAAAAGTATCACTTACCTTCTTCGGACCATCATTTGGGTGGTAACTGCCAATAAAAGAAAACATTGGCCCACCCAGCTCACCTACACATGACTGTCCTGTCTGCCTGTCTGTTCCAAGTGACTGTCTGGCTGTCAGGTTCCGCCGGATTCCGAGTGAGCAGCTTGTGATGTCATAGAGGGCAGATTGTGATGTCACACAAAGGGTCCTGCCACATGAATGCCTGTCCATCTGACTGTCTACTACTACTGCTGCTGAATGGGCTCAAAACAGGAAAGCCGTCATTGCACCTGATTGTGCAAGATTCCTCCTTCTCCTCTGCAGCAGCTAGCTGATTGATTTACTCAGCAGCAGTTCGTCAGGGACACAGGCATGCGGCAGCAAAGAGCGAGGAGACAGCTGGCTGCTGCTGCTTGCCTGTTGGTCGTCTGCCTAGTGGGTGTGTGTCTGTTGACGCGACGTCAACAGACGGGGCGGAGCACATGCAAATTTGGCCTCCTACCCAGCTGAGGCACCCTGCCCGCCCGCCGACGACCTAATCACAAAATCAGTTGGATGGCTACTCGTCCTCCGGTCCCTGTCCAGCACTTCAAGTCCTATTCATACCTGCCGTACAGCCTGGTATCTTTCAGACTGCAACGTCAAAGAAGTGATGTGTGTGTGTTAGATGTGTCCGTGGTGCTGATCTCTTCTCCACCAGTGTTGGTGGCCGAATTCCGGTTTGCGCGCTTTGCTGGGACCCCATTCGGGTTATCGCTTCTCGGCCTTTTGGCTAAGATCAAGTGTAGTATCTGTTCTTATCAGTTTAATATCTGATACGCCCCCTATCTGGGGGCCATATATTAAATGGATTTTTAGAACAGGGAGATGGAAGAAGAGCTTGCTCTGTCCACTCCACGCATTGACCTGGTATTGCAGTACTTCCAGGACCGGTGCACCTTCCTAATCTGTTATCCAAAAAAAGACTATTTCCATTCCTGGCACTTGATTTGGAGTATCAATTGTTTGTGCACCTTTGTATTTAGAAATGCATGCATTTGCTGCTTCAAGGTTTAACCCTTGTGCATAAATACTTTCAAATCCTGCCTCAGTGTATCATTTTGTGACTATTTCTTGACTCCTTGAATTGTACTTTCTGGAATCGAGGCAGTTAATTACTTGACGTGACACTACACTTGATATCAGCATATGCGGCCTAGCCAAAAGACCGGAAGCCTGCCTAAATTAAAGGACTTATCAATCGCTGCGACCTCCCAATAAATATGCAAACGCTATGTGACTTACCTACGATCTTACCACGGAAACATCAACTGGATCAAAGCAATGGAATTTTTGGACCCCCTCCCTCTCGATTTGAAATGGCTTGTTTTTTTTTTTTTTCTTGATCTCTTATATATTTTTTTTCTTTTCTTTTTGCGCTCTCTTTTCTCTCTCTTTTGTTTTGGGAATTTTTTTTCCTCTTTATTCTCTTTTGTTTTGGGAATTTTTTTTCCTCTTCCATTTTTTTCCAAGCCCAACAATTGATGATCATTGAGAGGGGGATTTAGAAAAAGTATCACTTACCTTCTTCGGACCATCATTTGGGTGGTAACTGCCAATAAAAGAAAACATTGGCCCACCCAGCTCACCTACACATGACTGTCCTGTCTGCCTGTCTGTTCCAAGTGACTGTCTGGCTGTCAGGTTCCGCCGGATTCCGAGTGAGCAGCTTGTGATGTCATAGAGGGCAGATTGTGATGTCACACAAAGGGTCCTGCCACATGAATGCCTGTCCATCTGACTGTCTACTACTACTGCTGCTGAATGGGCTCAAAACAGGAAAGCCGTCATTGCACCTGATTGTGCAAGATTCCTCCTTCTCCTCTGCAGCAGCTAGCTGATTGATTTACTCAGCAGCAGTTCGTCAGGGACACAGGCATGCGGCAGCAAAGAGCGAGGAGACAGCTGGCTGCTGCTGCTTGCCTGTTGGTCGTCTGCCTAGTGGGTGTGTGTCTGTTGACGCGACGTCAACAGACGGGGCGGAGCACATGCAAATTTGGCCTCCTACCCAGCTGAGGCACCCTGCCCGCCCGCCGACGACCTAATCACAAAATCAGTTGGATGGCTACTCGTCCTCCGGTCCCTGTCCAGCACTTCAAGTCCTATTCATACCTGCCGTACAGCCTGGTATCTTTCAGACTGCAACGTCAAAGAAGTGATGTGTGTGTGTTAGATGTGTCCGTGGTGCTGATCTCTTCTCCACCAGTGTTGGTGGCCGAATTCCGGTTTGCGCGCTTTGCTGGGACCCCATTCGGGTTATCGCTTCTCGGCCTTTTGGCTAAGATCAAGTGTAGTATCTGTTCTTATCAGTTTAATATCTGATACGCCCCCTATCTGGGGGCCATATATTAAATGGATTTTTAGAACAGGGAGATGGAAGAAGAGCTTGCTCTGTCCACTCCACGCATTGACCTGGTATTGCAGTACTTCCAGGACCGGTGCACCTTCCTAATCTGTTATCCAAAAAAAGACTATTTCCATTCCTGGCACTTGATTTGGAGTATCAATTGTTTGTGCACCTTTGTATTTAGAAATGCATGCATTTGCTGCTTCAAGGTTTAACCCTTGTGCATAAATACTTTCAAATCCTGCCTCAGTGTATCATTTTGTGACTATTTCTTGACTCCTTGAATTGTACTTTCTGGAATCGAGGCAGTTAATTACTTGACGTGACACTACACTTGATATCAGCATATGCGGCCTAGCCAAAAGACCGGAAGCCTGCCTAAATTAAAGGACTTATCAATCGCTGCGACCTCCCAATAAATATGCAAACGCTATGTGACTTACCTACGATCTTACCACGGAAACATCAACTGGATCAAAGCAATGGAATTTTTGGACCCCCTCCCTCTCGATTTGAAATGGCTTGTTTTTTTTTTTTTTTCTTGATCTCTTATATATTTTTTTTCTTTTCTTTTTGCGCTCTCTTTTCTCTCTCTTTTGTTTTGGGAATTTTTTTTCCTCTTTATTCTCTTTTGTTTTGGGAATTTTTTTTCCTCTTCCATTTTTTTCCAAGCCCAACAATTGATGATCATTGAGAGGGGGATTTAGAAAAAGTATCACTTACCTTCTTCGGACCATCATTTGGGTGGTAACTGCCAATAAAAGAAAACATTGGCCCACCCAGCTCACCTACACATGACTGTCCTGTCTGCCTGTCTGTTCCAAGTGACTGTCTGGCTGTCAGGTTCCGCCGGATTCCGAGTGAGCAGCTTGTGATGTCATAGAGGGCAGATTGTGATGTCACACAAAGGGTCCTGCCACATGAATGCCTGTCCATCTGACTGTCTACTACTACTGCTGCTGAATGGGCTCAAAACAGGAAAGCCGTCATTGCACCTGATTGTGCAAGATTCCTCCTTCTCCTCTGCAGCAGCTAGCTGATTGATTTACTCAGCAGCAGTTCGTCAGGGACACAGGCATGCGGCAGCAAAGAGCGAGGAGACAGCTGGCTGCTGCTGCTTGCCTGTTGGTCGTCTGCCTAGTGGGTGTGTGTCTGTTGACGCGACGTCAACAGACGGGGCGGAGCACATGCAAATTTGGCCTCCTACCCAGCTGAGGCACCCTGCCCGCCCGCCGACGACCTAATCACAAAATCAGTTGGATGGCTACTCGTCCTCCGGTCCCTGTCCAGCACTTCAAGTCCTATTCATACCTGCCGTACAGCCTGGTATCTTTCAGACTGCAACGTCAAAGAAGTGATGTGTGTGTGTTAGATGTGTCCGTGGTGCTGATCTCTTCTCCACCAGTGTTGGTGGCCGAATTCCGGTTTGCGCGCTTTGCTGGGACCCCATTCGGGTTATCGCTTCTCGGCCTTTTGGCTAAGATCAAGTGTAGTATCTGTTCTTATCAGTTTAATATCTGATACGCCCCCTATCTGGGGGCCATATATTAAATGGATTTTTAGAACAGGGAGATGGAAGAAGAGCTTGCTCTGTCCACTCCACGCATTGACCTGGTATTGCAGTACTTCCAGGACCGGTGCACCTTCCTAATCTGTTATCCAAAAAAAGACTATTTCCATTCCTGGCACTTGATTTGGAGTATCAATTGTTTGTGCACCTTTGTATTTAGAAATGCATGCATTTGCTGCTTCAAGGTTTAACCCTTGTGCATAAATACTTTCAAATCCTGCCTCAGTGTATCATTTTGTGACTATTTCTTGACTCCTTGAATTGTACTTTCTGGAATCGAGGCAGTTAATTACTTGACGTGACACTACACTTGATATCAGCATATGCGGCCTAGCCAAAAGACCGGAAGCCTGCCTAAATTAAAGGACTTATCAATCGCTGCGACCTCCCAATAAATATGCAAACGCTATGTGACTTACCTACGATCTTACCACGGAAACATCAACTGGATCAAAGCAATGGAATTTTTGGACCCCCTCCCTCTCGATTTGAAATGGCTTGTTTTTTTTTTTTTTTCTTGATCTCTTATATATTTTTTTTCTTTTCTTTTTGCGCTCTCTTTTCTCTCTCTTTTGTTTTGGGAATTTTTTTTCCTCTTTATTCTCTTTTGTTTTGGGAATTTTTTTTCCTCTTCCATTTTTTTCCAAGCCCAACAATTGATGATCATTGAGAGGGGGATTTAGAAAAAGTATCACTTACCTTCTTCGGACCATCATTTGGGTGGTAACTGCCAATAAAAGAAAACATTGGCCCACCCAGCTCACCTACACATGACTGTCCTGTCTGCCTGTCTGTTCCAAGTGACTGTCTGGCTGTCAGGTTCCGCCGGATTCCGAGTGAGCAGCTTGTGATGTCATAGAGGGCAGATTGTGATGTCACACAAAGGGTCCTGCCACATGAATGCCTGTCCATCTGACTGTCTACTACTACTGCTGCTGAATGGGCTCAAAACAGGAAAGCCGTCATTGCACCTGATTGTGCAAGATTCCTCCTTCTCCTCTGCAGCAGCTAGCTGATTGATTTACTCAGCAGCAGTTCGTCAGGGACACAGGCATGCGGCAGCAAAGAGCGAGGAGACAGCTGGCTGCTGCTGCTTGCCTGTTGGTCGTCTGCCTAGTGGGTGTGTGTCTGTTGACGCGACGTCAACAGACGGGGCGGAGCACATGCAAATTTGGCCTCCTACCCAGCTGAGGCACCCTGCCCGCCCGCCGACGACCTAATCACAAAATCAGTTGGATGGCTACTCGTCCTCCGGTCCCTGTCCAGCACTTCAAGTCCTATTCATACCTGCCGTACAGCCTGGTATCTTTCAGACTGCAACGTCAAAGAAGTGATGTGTGTGTGTTAGATGTGTCCGTGGTGCTGATCTCTTCTCCACCAGTGTTGGTGGCCGAATTCCGGTTTGCGCGCTTTGCTGGGACCCCATTCGGGTTATCGCTTCTCGGCCTTTTGGCTAAGATCAAGTGTAGTATCTGTTCTTATCAGTTTAATATCTGATACGCCCCCTATCTGGGGGCCATATATTAAATGGATTTTTAGAACAGGGAGATGGAAGAAGAGCTTGCTCTGTCCACTCCACGCATTGACCTGGTATTGCAGTACTTCCAGGACCGGTGCACCTTCCTAATCTGTTATCCAAAAAAAGACTATTTCCATTCCTGGCACTTGATTTGGAGTATCAATTGTTTGTGCACCTTTGTATTTAGAAATGCATGCATTTGCTGCTTCAAGGTTTAACCCTTGTGCATAAATACTTTCAAATCCTGCCTCAGTGTATCATTTTGTGACTATTTCTTGACTCCTTGAATTGTACTTTCTGGAATCGAGGCAGTTAATTACTTGACGTGACACTACACTTGATATCAGCATATGCGGCCTAGCCAAAAGACCGGAAGCCTGCCTAAATTAAAGGACTTATCAATCGCTGCGACCTCCCAATAAATATGCAAACGCTATGTGACTTACCTACGATCTTACCACGGAAACATCAACTGGATCAAAGCAATGGAATTTTTGGACCCCCTCCCTCTCGATTTGAAATGGCTTGTTTTTTTTTTTTTTTCTTGATCTCTTATATATTTTTTTTCTTTTCTTTTTGCGCTCTCTTTTCTCTCTCTTTTGTTTTGGGAATTTTTTTTCCTCTTTATTCTCTTTTGTTTTGGGAATTTTTTTTCCTCTTCCATTTTTTTCCAAGCCCAACAATTGATGATCATTGAGAGGGGGATTTAGAAAAAGTATCACTTACCTTCTTCGGACCATCATTTGGGTGGTAACTGCCAATAAAAGAAAACATTGGCCCACCCAGCTCACCTACACATGACTGTCCTGTCTGCCTGTCTGTTCCAAGTGACTGTCTGGCTGTCAGGTTCCGCCGGATTCCGAGTGAGCAGCTTGTGATGTCATAGAGGGCAGATTGTGATGTCACACAAAGGGTCCTGCCACATGAATGCCTGTCCATCTGACTGTCTACTACTACTGCTGCTGAATGGGCTCAAAACAGGAAAGCCGTCATTGCACCTGATTGTGCAAGATTCCTCCTTCTCCTCTGCAGCAGCTAGCTGATTGATTTACTCAGCAGCAGTTCGTCAGGGACACAGGCATGCGGCAGCAAAGAGCGAGGAGACAGCTGGCTGCTGCTGCTTGCCTGTTGGTCGTCTGCCTAGTGGGTGTGTGTCTGTTGACGCGACGTCAACAGACGGGGCGGAGCACATGCAAATTTGGCCTCCTACCCAGCTGAGGCACCCTGCCCGCCCGCCGACGACCTAATCACAAAATCAGTTGGATGGCTACTCGTCCTCCGGTCCCTGTCCAGCACTTCAAGTCCTATTCATACCTGCCGTACAGCCTGGTATCTTTCAGACTGCAACGTCAAAGAAGTGATGTGTGTGTGTTAGATGTGTCCGTGGTGCTGATCTCTTCTCCACCAGTGTTGGTGGCCGAATTCCGGTTTGCGCGCTTTGCTGGGACCCCATTCGGGTTATCGCTTCTCGGCCTTTTGGCTAAGATCAAGTGTAGTATCTGTTCTTATCAGTTTAATATCTGATACGCCCCCTATCTGGGGGCCATATATTAAATGGATTTTTAGAACAGGGAGATGGAAGAAGAGCTTGCTCTGTCCACTCCACGCATTGACCTGGTATTGCAGTACTTCCAGGACCGGTGCACCTTCCTAATCTGTTATCCAAAAAAAGACTATTTCCATTCCTGGCACTTGATTTGGAGTATCAATTGTTTGTGCACCTTTGTATTTAGAAATGCATGCATTTGCTGCTTCAAGGTTTAACCCTTGTGCATAAATACTTTCAAATCCTGCCTCAGTGTATCATTTTGTGACTATTTCTTGACTCCTTGAATTGTACTTTCTGGAATCGAGGCAGTTAATTACTTGACGTGACACTACACTTGATATCAGCATATGCGGCCTAGCCAAAAGACCGGAAGCCTGCCTAAATTAAAGGACTTATCAATCGCTGCGACCTCCCAATAAATATGCAAACGCTATGTGACTTACCTACGATCTTACCACGGAAACATCAACTGGATCAAAGCAATGGAATTTTTGGACCCCCTCCCTCTCGATTTGAAATGGCTTGTTTTTTTTTTTTTTTCTTGATCTCTTATATATTTTTTTTCTTTTCTTTTTGCGCTCTCTTTTCTCTCTCTTTTGTTTTGGGAATTTTTTTTCCTCTTTATTCTCTTTTGTTTTGGGAATTTTTTTTCCTCTTCCATTTTTTTCCAAGCCCAACAATTGATGATCATTGAGAGGGGGATTTAGAAAAAGTATCACTTACCTTCTTCGGACCATCATTTGGGTGGTAACTGCCAATAAAAGAAAACATTGGCCCACCCAGCTCACCTACACATGACTGTCCTGTCTGCCTGTCTGTTCCAAGTGACTGTCTGGCTGTCAGGTTCCGCCGGATTCCGAGTGAGCAGCTTGTGATGTCATAGAGGGCAGATTGTGATGTCACACAAAGGGTCCTGCCACATGAATGCCTGTCCATCTGACTGTCTACTACTACTGCTGCTGAATGGGCTCAAAACAGGAAAGCCGTCATTGCACCTGATTGTGCAAGATTCCTCCTTCTCCTCTGCAGCAGCTAGCTGATTGATTTACTCAGCAGCAGTTCGTCAGGGACACAGGCATGCGGCAGCAAAGAGCGAGGAGACAGCTGGCTGCTGCTGCTTGCCTGTTGGTCGTCTGCCTAGTGGGTGTGTGTCTGTTGACGCGACGTCAACAGACGGGGCGGAGCACATGCAAATTTGGCCTCCTACCCAGCTGAGGCACCCTGCCCGCCCGCCGACGACCTAATCACAAAATCAGTTGGATGGCTACTCGTCCTCCGGTCCCTGTCCAGCACTTCAAGTCCTATTCATACCTGCCGTACAGCCTGGTATCTTTCAGACTGCAACGTCAAAGAAGTGATGTGTGTGTGTTAGATGTGTCCGTGGTGCTGATCTCTTCTCCACCAGTGTTGGTGGCCGAATTCCGGTTTGCGCGCTTTGCTGGGACCCCATTCGGGTTATCGCTTCTCGGCCTTTTGGCTAAGATCAAGTGTAGTATCTGTTCTTATCAGTTTAATATCTGATACGCCCCCTATCTGGGGGCCATATATTAAATGGATTTTTAGAACAGGGAGATGGAAGAAGAGCTTGCTCTGTCCACTCCACGCATTGACCTGGTATTGCAGTACTTCCAGGACCGGTGCACCTTCCTAATCTGTTATCCAAAAAAAGACTATTTCCATTCCTGGCACTTGATTTGGAGTATCAATTGTTTGTGCACCTTTGTATTTAGAAATGCATGCATTTGCTGCTTCAAGGTTTAACCCTTGTGCATAAATACTTTCAAATCCTGCCTCAGTGTATCATTTTGTGACTATTTCTTGACTCCTTGAATTGTACTTTCTGGAATCGAGGCAGTTAATTACTTGACGTGACACTACACTTGATATCAGCATATGCGGCCTAGCCAAAAGACCGGAAGCCTGCCTAAATTAAAGGACTTATCAATCGCTGCGACCTCCCAATAAATATGCAAACGCTATGTGACTTACCTACGATCTTACCACGGAAACATCAACTGGATCAAAGCAATGGAATTTTTGGACCCCCTCCCTCTCGATTTGAAATGGCTTGTTTTTTTTTTTTTTTCTTGATCTCTTATATATTTTTTTTCTTTTCTTTTTGCGCTCTCTTTTCTCTCTCTTTTGTTTTGGGAATTTTTTTTCCTCTTTATTCTCTTTTGTTTTGGGAATTTTTTTTCCTCTTCCATTTTTTTCCAAGCCCAACAATTGATGATCATTGAGAGGGGGATTTAGAAAAAGTATCACTTACCTTCTTCGGACCATCATTTGGGTGGTAACTGCCAATAAAAGAAAACATTGGCCCACCCAGCTCACCTACACATGACTGTCCTGTCTGCCTGTCTGTTCCAAGTGACTGTCTGGCTGTCAGGTTCCGCCGGATTCCGAGTGAGCAGCTTGTGATGTCATAGAGGGCAGATTGTGATGTCACACAAAGGGTCCTGCCACATGAATGCCTGTCCATCTGACTGTCTACTACTACTGCTGCTGAATGGGCTCAAAACAGGAAAGCCGTCATTGCACCTGATTGTGCAAGATTCCTCCTTCTCCTCTGCAGCAGCTAGCTGATTGATTTACTCAGCAGCAGTTCGTCAGGGACACAGGCATGCGGCAGCAAAGAGCGAGGAGACAGCTGGCTGCTGCTGCTTGCCTGTTGGTCGTCTGCCTAGTGGGTGTGTGTCTGTTGACGCGACGTCAACAGACGGGGCGGAGCACATGCAAATTTGGCCTCCTACCCAGCTGAGGCACCCTGCCCGCCCGCCGACGACCTAATCACAAAATCAGTTGGATGGCTACTCGTCCTCCGGTCCCTGTCCAGCACTTCAAGTCCTATTCATACCTGCCGTACAGCCTGGTATCTTTCAGACTGCAACGTCAAAGAAGTGATGTGTGTGTGTTAGATGTGTCCGTGGTGCTGATCTCTTCTCCACCAGTGTTGGTGGCCGAATTCCGGTTTGCGCGCTTTGCTGGGACCCCATTCGGGTTATCGCTTCTCGGCCTTTTGGCTAAGATCAAGTGTAGTATCTGTTCTTATCAGTTTAATATCTGATACGCCCCCTATCTGGGGGCCATATATTAAATGGATTTTTAGAACAGGGAGATGGAAGAAGAGCTTGCTCTGTCCACTCCACGCATTGACCTGGTATTGCAGTACTTCCAGGACCGGTGCACCTTCCTAATCTGTTATCCAAAAAAAGACTATTTCCATTCCTGGCACTTGATTTGGAGTATCAATTGTTTGTGCACCTTTGTATTTAGAAATGCATGCATTTGCTGCTTCAAGGTTTAACCCTTGTGCATAAATACTTTCAAATCCTGCCTCAGTGTATCATTTTGTGACTATTTCTTGACTCCTTGAATTGTACTTTCTGGAATCGAGGCAGTTAATTACTTGACGTGACACTACACTTGATATCAGCATATGCGGCCTAGCCAAAAGACCGGAAGCCTGCCTAAATTAAAGGACTTATCAATCGCTGCGACCTCCCAATAAATATGCAAACGCTATGTGACTTACCTACGATCTTACCACGGAAACATCAACTGGATCAAAGCAATGGAATTTTTGGACCCCCTCCCTCTCGATTTGAAATGGCTTGTTTTTTTTTTTTTTCTTGATCTCTTATATATTTTTTTTCTTTTCTTTTTGCGCTCTCTTTTCTCTCTCTTTTGTTTTGGGAATTTTTTTTCCTCTTTATTCTCTTTTGTTTTGGGAATTTTTTTTCCTCTTCCATTTTTTTCCAAGCCCAACAATTGATGATCATTGAGAGGGGGATTTAGAAAAAGTATCACTTACCTTCTTCGGACCATCATTTGGGTGGTAACTGCCAATAAAAGAAAACATTGGCCCACCCAGCTCACCTACACATGACTGTCCTGTCTGCCTGTCTGTTCCAAGTGACTGTCTGGCTGTCAGGTTCCGCCGGATTCCGAGTGAGCAGCTTGTGATGTCATAGAGGGCAGATTGTGATGTCACACAAAGGGTCCTGCCACATGAATGCCTGTCCATCTGACTGTCTACTACTACTGCTGCTGAATGGGCTCAAAACAGGAAAGCCGTCATTGCACCTGATTGTGCAAGATTCCTCCTTCTCCTCTGCAGCAGCTAGCTGATTGATTTACTCAGCAGCAGTTCGTCAGGGACACAGGCATGCGGCAGCAAAGAGCGAGGAGACAGCTGGCTGCTGCTGCTTGCCTGTTGGTCGTCTGCCTAGTGGGTGTGTGTCTGTTGACGCGACGTCAACAGACGGGGCGGAGCACATGCAAATTTGGCCTCCTACCCAGCTGAGGCACCCTGCCCGCCCGCCGACGACCTAATCACAAAATCAGTTGGATGGCTACTCGTCCTCCGGTCCCTGTCCAGCACTTCAAGTCCTATTCATACCTGCCGTACAGCCTGGTATCTTTCAGACTGCAACGTCAAAGAAGTGATGTGTGTGTGTTAGATGTGTCCGTGGTGCTGATCTCTTCTCCACCAGTGTTGGTGGCCGAATTCCGGTTTGCGCGCTTTGCTGGGACCCCATTCGGGTTATCGCTTCTCGGCCTTTTGGCTAAGATCAAGTGTAGTATCTGTTCTTATCAGTTTAATATCTGATACGCCCCCTATCTGGGGGCCATATATTAAATGGATTTTTAGAACAGGGAGATGGAAGAAGAGCTTGCTCTGTCCACTCCACGCATTGACCTGGTATTGCAGTACTTCCAGGACCGGTGCACCTTCCTAATCTGTTATCCAAAAAAAGACTATTTCCATTCCTGGCACTTGATTTGGAGTATCAATTGTTTGTGCACCTTTGTATTTAGAAATGCATGCATTTGCTGCTTCAAGGTTTAACCCTTGTGCATAAATACTTTCAAATCCTGCCTCAGTGTATCATTTTGTGACTATTTCTTGACTCCTTGAATTGTACTTTCTGGAATCGAGGCAGTTAATTACTTGACGTGACACTACACTTGATATCAGCATATGCGGCCTAGCCAAAAGACCGGAAGCCTGCCTAAATTAAAGGACTTATCAATCGCTGCGACCTCCCAATAAATATGCAAACGCTATGTGACTTACCTACGATCTTACCACGGAAACATCAACTGGATCAAAGCAATGGAATTTTTGGACCCCCTCCCTCTCGATTTGAAATGGCTTGTTTTTTTTTTTTTTTCTTGATCTCTTATATATTTTTTTTCTTTTCTTTTTGCGCTCTCTTTTCTCTCTCTTTTGTTTTGGGAATTTTTTTTCCTCTTTATTCTCTTTTGTTTTGGGAATTTTTTTTCCTCTTCCATTTTTTTCCAAGCCCAACAATTGATGATCATTGAGAGGGGGATTTAGAAAAAGTATCACTTACCTTCTTCGGACCATCATTTGGGTGGTAACTGCCAATAAAAGAAAACATTGGCCCACCCAGCTCACCTACACATGACTGTCCTGTCTGCCTGTCTGTTCCAAGTGACTGTCTGGCTGTCAGGTTCCGCCGGATTCCGAGTGAGCAGCTTGTGATGTCATAGAGGGCAGATTGTGATGTCACACAAAGGGTCCTGCCACATGAATGCCTGTCCATCTGACTGTCTACTACTACTGCTGCTGAATGGGCTCAAAACAGGAAAGCCGTCATTGCACCTGATTGTGCAAGATTCCTCCTTCTCCTCTGCAGCAGCTAGCTGATTGATTTACTCAGCAGCAGTTCGTCAGGGACACAGGCATGCGGCAGCAAAGAGCGAGGAGACAGCTGGCTGCTGCTGCTTGCCTGTTGGTCGTCTGCCTAGTGGGTGTGTGTCTGTTGACGCGACGTCAACAGACGGGGCGGAGCACATGCAAATTTGGCCTCCTACCCAGCTGAGGCACCCTGCCCGCCCGCCGACGACCTAATCACAAAATCAGTTGGATGGCTACTCGTCCTCCGGTCCCTGTCCAGCACTTCAAGTCCTATTCATACCTGCCGTACAGCCTGGTATCTTTCAGACTGCAACGTCAAAGAAGTGATGTGTGTGTGTTAGATGTGTCCGTGGTGCTGATCTCTTCTCCACCAGTGTTGGTGGCCGAATTCCGGTTTGCGCGCTTTGCTGGGACCCCATTCGGGTTATCGCTTCTCGGCCTTTTGGCTAAGATCAAGTGTAGTATCTGTTCTTATCAGTTTAATATCTGATACGCCCCCTATCTGGGGGCCATATATTAAATGGATTTTTAGAACAGGGAGATGGAAGAAGAGCTTGCTCTGTCCACTCCACGCATTGACCTGGTATTGCAGTACTTCCAGGACCGGTGCACCTTCCTAATCTGTTATCCAAAAAAAGACTATTTCCATTCCTGGCACTTGATTTGGAGTATCAATTGTTTGTGCACCTTTGTATTTAGAAATGCATGCATTTGCTGCTTCAAGGTTTAACCCTTGTGCATAAATACTTTCAAATCCTGCCTCAGTGTATCATTTTGTGACTATTTCTTGACTCCTTGAATTGTACTTTCTGGAATCGAGGCAGTTAATTACTTGACGTGACACTACACTTGATATCAGCATATGCGGCCTAGCCAAAAGACCGGAAGCCTGCCTAAATTAAAGGACTTATCAATCGCTGCGACCTCCCAATAAATATGCAAACGCTATGTGACTTACCTACGATCTTACCACGGAAACATCAACTGGATCAAAGCAATGGAATTTTTGGACCCCCTCCCTCTCGATTTGAAATGGCTTGTTTTTTTTTTTTTTTCTTGATCTCTTATATATTTTTTTTCTTTTCTTTTTGCGCTCTCTTTTCTCTCTCTTTTGTTTTGGGAATTTTTTTTCCTCTTTATTCTCTTTTGTTTTGGGAATTTTTTTTCCTCTTCCATTTTTTTCCAAGCCCAACAATTGATGATCATTGAGAGGGGGATTTAGAAAAAGTATCACTTACCTTCTTCGGACCATCATTTGGGTGGTAACTGCCAATAAAAGAAAACATTGGCCCACCCAGCTCACCTACACATGACTGTCCTGTCTGCCTGTCTGTTCCAAGTGACTGTCTGGCTGTCAGGTTCCGCCGGATTCCGAGTGAGCAGCTTGTGATGTCATAGAGGGCAGATTGTGATGTCACACAAAGGGTCCTGCCACATGAATGCCTGTCCATCTGACTGTCTACTACTACTGCTGCTGAATGGGCTCAAAACAGGAAAGCCGTCATTGCACCTGATTGTGCAAGATTCCTCCTTCTCCTCTGCAGCAGCTAGCTGATTGATTTACTCAGCAGCAGTTCGTCAGGGACACAGGCATGCGGCAGCAAAGAGCGAGGAGACAGCTGGCTGCTGCTGCTTGCCTGTTGGTCGTCTGCCTAGTGGGTGTGTGTCTGTTGACGCGACGTCAACAGACGGGGCGGAGCACATGCAAATTTGGCCTCCTACCCAGCTGAGGCACCCTGCCCGCCCGCCGACGACCTAATCACAAAATCAGTTGGATGGCTACTCGTCCTCCGGTCCCTGTCCAGCACTTCAAGTCCTATTCATACCTGCCGTACAGCCTGGTATCTTTCAGACTGCAACGTCAAAGAAGTGATGTGTGTGTGTTAGATGTGTCCGTGGTGCTGATCTCTTCTCCACCAGTGTTGGTGGCCGAATTCCGGTTTGCGCGCTTTGCTGGGACCCCATTCGGGTTATCGCTTCTCGGCCTTTTGGCTAAGATCAAGTGTAGTATCTGTTCTTATCAGTTTAATATCTGATACGCCCCCTATCTGGGGGCCATATATTAAATGGATTTTTAGAACAGGGAGATGGAAGAAGAGCTTGCTCTGTCCACTCCACGCATTGACCTGGTATTGCAGTACTTCCAGGACCGGTGCACCTTCCTAATCTGTTATCCAAAAAAAGACTATTTCCATTCCTGGCACTTGATTTGGAGTATCAATTGTTTGTGCACCTTTGTATTTAGAAATGCATGCATTTGCTGCTTCAAGGTTTAACCCTTGTGCATAAATACTTTCAAATCCTGCCTCAGTGTATCATTTTGTGACTATTTCTTGACTCCTTGAATTGTACTTTCTGGAATCGAGGCAGTTAATTACTTGACGTGACACTACACTTGATATCAGCATATGCGGCCTAGCCAAAAGACCGGAAGCCTGCCTAAATTAAAGGACTTATCAATCGCTGCGACCTCCCAATAAATATGCAAACGCTATGTGACTTACCTACGATCTTACCACGGAAACATCAACTGGATCAAAGCAATGGAATTTTTGGACCCCCTCCCTCTCGATTTGAAATGGCTTGTTTTTTTTTTTTTTTCTTGATCTCTTATATATTTTTTTTCTTTTCTTTTTGCGCTCTCTTTTCTCTCTCTTTTGTTTTGGGAATTTTTTTTCCTCTTTATTCTCTTTTGTTTTGGGAATTTTTTTTCCTCTTCCATTTTTTTCCAAGCCCAACAATTGATGATCATTGAGAGGGGGATTTAGAAAAAGTATCACTTACCTTCTTCGGACCATCATTTGGGTGGTAACTGCCAATAAAAGAAAACATTGGCCCACCCAGCTCACCTACACATGACTGTCCTGTCTGCCTGTCTGTTCCAAGTGACTGTCTGGCTGTCAGGTTCCGCCGGATTCCGAGTGAGCAGCTTGTGATGTCATAGAGGGCAGATTGTGATGTCACACAAAGGGTCCTGCCACATGAATGCCTGTCCATCTGACTGTCTACTACTACTGCTGCTGAATGGGCTCAAAACAGGAAAGCCGTCATTGCACCTGATTGTGCAAGATTCCTCCTTCTCCTCTGCAGCAGCTAGCTGATTGATTTACTCAGCAGCAGTTCGTCAGGGACACAGGCATGCGGCAGCAAAGAGCGAGGAGACAGCTGGCTGCTGCTGCTTGCCTGTTGGTCGTCTGCCTAGTGGGTGTGTGTCTGTTGACGCGACGTCAACAGACGGGGCGGAGCACATGCAAATTTGGCCTCCTACCCAGCTGAGGCACCCTGCCCGCCCGCCGACGACCTAATCACAAAATCAGTTGGATGGCTACTCGTCCTCCGGTCCCTGTCCAGCACTTCAAGTCCTATTCATACCTGCCGTACAGCCTGGTATCTTTCAGACTGCAACGTCAAAGAAGTGATGTGTGTGTGTTAGATGTGTCCGTGGTGCTGATCTCTTCTCCACCAGTGTTGGTGGCCGAATTCCGGTTTGCGCGCTTTGCTGGGACCCCATTCGGGTTATCGCTTCTCGGCCTTTTGGCTGCGATCTGGGTTTATAGCCCAGCGTGGCTGAAGGGTTTGAGTGCAGGGGTCCTTCGGCGGGACTCCTGGGACGTTTGAGGAGGGATCGTTGTTTCGCTTTTGGAGGAAAAGGAGGAATACGGACGGCGGCAGGATGTCTTACGTAAAGAATACCCTGAGGATCATCTTTGAGAAGGCGGTTCCGAACAGCATGCTGGTCTATTTGGTGGAGGAGGTAATGGGAAAATTGTTGGGGGTGCAGAAGAGAGAAATTTTTTGTATTCAGGAGATACAGCAAATGAAGCAATTTGATGTAACCTTCGTGGAAAATGGTGTATATCATGAGGTGTTGGGCAAAATTGAAATGTTCAAAGATGATCCAGTGCTTGTAGGGTTGATTGTTCTCCCAGCGCTGAGTGAGGAGATTCCCCTCACCATACATATGTTCGACCCCTTCGTGAAAATTGAGAGGATTTTTGCCTTCTTACGTCAGTATTGCTCCTCCATAAAAGGGGGGGTAATGCAGAAGAATGTTTGTGGTATATTTAACGGTGCCTGGAAGTTTTGGGTCAGACTGAAAACAGACGATAAGGCCCTCGATAGAAAAATGCACCCCCCGGCCTCCTTTTCTGTTGGTGACTTTAGAGGGTATTTACACTACCCTGGACAACCGGAGTTTTGTAGACTTTGCAAGCAGTTCGGGCACAGGAAGGGTGACTGCCCAAAAGAGGTTTTTTGTAAGAATTGTGGCAAAAAGGGTCATGAAGCCTTCAAATGTCCTGACCCCAGGAGGTGTGACTTTTGTGGGGAAACAGGGCATATGGCACGTTCCTGTCCTAAAGAGAGTCATGAAAGACCTAGAGGTAAAGAACCAGGGGAATACGCACAGGAAAATGCTGAGTTTTTTGAGAGAAGGCAGCAAGAGTTCCGTAGAAAGCAGGAGGAGGAGGAAAGGGCTCGGAGGGAGGAAAATCAGGCGGGTGTCGTACCTGATCACTCCCCGATAGCCCCGGAGATGGTGTATGGTGATGATGTGCAAGGGGAGGAGGGTAATGAGGATCAGCTGTCACCAGCAGCTTCTCAATTTGAGACCGGGATGGATGGTGTGTCGGGCGTGTGTTATAGCCCGTGTAGTAGTGGCATAGGCCCTGGAAGCCCAGCTGAGAATATGGAGGCGGATGACGCTGGTGGGGACTGGAATACAAAATGCAGGGCTACGCCGGGAGGTGAAAGCCCGGGGACAGATTATGATGCGACACCGGACATATTCAGAGAAACGAGCCGTGCCGCAAAGAAACCCAGGACGGAGGGGTTGGATGATAAAGAAATCCCTATGAGGGAAGGGTTGCTGATGATACCGAGCATGGGTATCGTGCGGAAGACCCCGGAAGAGATTCAGCAGGAGGTGGAAAGGAGACAGGCTTTTGGTTTGGAGCAAGACCAACGTTTGTTGCAGAAGCTTGGGGGGCTTCATGCCCCTGATAAAGACAAAGATGTGGGATAGGGTTTTTTTTGTTTGGTTTTTCTTCTCGGTAACAGAATGAAATGCCTATGAAAATAATAGGTATAGCATCCTTAAATGTGAGAGGATGTAAGTCCCTTTCACGGAGGGCGGCAATTTTGGACTATGTCAGAAATATTAAGTCAGATATAATTTGCCTGCAGGAGTGTGGGATTGATGAAGCACCCAGAAGTGCAGAATGGAGGGAGGGTTTTTCTTTGTGGAGCGGTTCTAGGGAAAACAAAAATGATGGGGTGGGAGTACTTATTAAGGGGAATAAGTTTAAAGTTAATTCATATACCATTATTGAGCGGGGTAGATGTTTATTAGTAGAAGTAGATTACGGGGGGTGGAGGTTTAATCTAATTAATGTTTATGCGCACACAGATAAAAATTTGAGGAAAAAATTGTTTGAGGGTTTGGGATATTATTTATGTGGGAGGAAGCCAGTGGTGTTGGTGGGGGACTTTAATTGTGTGATTGATAGGGGTGTGAAAAGAGGTATGAGTGAAGTGAGAAATGATGTTACGAGTGGTCTGTTGCGTAGTATGATTGGGGATTTTTCACTTATGGATGTGGCGAGAGAATGTGGTGGTGGGGTAGCGAATGCAACATATAAAGCGGACAGAGGAATGATTGAGTCACGGTTAGATTATGTTTTTGTTTCTAAAGATTTTGAGTGTAAGAGTTTTGTGCAAATGAGAGTGGGGTTTTCCGATCATGATTGTGTGGAAAGTGAGTTGGTGTGTAAGGATAGCGGTGAGTATGGAAGAGGTGTGTGGAAGTTAAATGTGAGTATGCTTGGTAAGGAAGACGTTGTGAATGAGTTTGCGAAATGTTATGAGGTATGGAAGAGCAGGAAGAAAATGTATAAATGTGTGTTAGAATGGTGGGATTGGGTGAAAGGTGAGATTGCAATTTTCTTTAGAGTGAATGGTCATAAATTGGCAAGAACAAAAAGAGAGGAAATTGAATGGTGGGGTAAGAGACTGGATTATTTGTATAGATTGCGTGATGAGGGTGTGGATGTGTCGGATGAAATATGTGAGACGAGGAATGAGTGTAAGAGTAGGATGAAAGAGAAAGGGCGGCAGTTGGTATATCGAGCAAAAGTGGAATGTATGGAGAAGGATGAAAAATGTAGCAGATATTTTTTTAAGAAAGTTTGTGGTGGAAGGAAGGATATGGATGTAATAAAAGGTGAGAATGGTGAGGTTTTGAGTGGTGAGAGTATGAGAAAGGAGGTTGAAAGGTTTTATAGTATGCTGTTTGATGTTAAGGGATGTGATGAGAGTATGGAGTGTGAGGTCTTGGGTGCAATTGAAAGAAGAGTGGAAGAGAGTGATTTGGGGTGTTTGTGTAGAAATTTGAATGAGAAAGAGATTAAGGATGCAGTTGAGAGTTTGAGCAGAAATAAGACGCCTGGAAGTGATGGGTTGCCAGTTGAGTTTTATTGTGTGATGTGGGATGTGATTGGAATGGATGTTGTGGAAGTGATGGATTATATGTTTAAGAATGAGAAAATGAGTGAGAGTATGAAAGAAGGGGTGGTTGTGTTGATATACAAGAAGGGTGAAAGAAAGGATGTGCGTAATTGGAGGCCAATTACTTTGCTAAATGTAGACTATAAAATATATGCGAAAGTGGTGGCTAATCGTATGAGAGGTGTGATTGAGCAGGTGATTGGGGAAGAGCAAGTGTGTGCGGTGCCTGAAAGGAGGATAAGTGAGAATCTGATGTTGTTGCGGGATATGATTGGAGATTGTATGAAGCGTGAGCAGAGGATGTATGTTATGGCATTGGATTTTGAGAAAGCGTTTGATAGGGTTGCGCATGAGTTTTTGTTGAGAGTTTTGTTGCGAATGGGATTTCCGAGTGATTTTGTGTGTAAGATTAGAAGTATGTATGACGGTGTGAGTAGTAAGATTTTAGTGAATGGGTTTTTGAGTGGAAGTTTTTATGTAAGGTCTGGTGTAAGGCAAGGATGTCCGTTATCCCCTATTATTTTTGTGTGTGCGTTAGAACCCCTGTTGTGTATGTTGAGGCGTGATAAGGTTATGAAAGGTTTTTTGATCCCTGGGAGTGGTGGTAGAAGTGTGAAGGTTTTAAGTTATATGGATGATGTTGTGATTGTGGGTGAGAGTAAGAGAGCGTTAGAGAGAGCTAAGTTGTTGATTGGGTTTTTTTGTGGGGCTTCAGCTTTTAAGTTGAATTGGGAGAAAACAAAAATAAAGATATTTGGGCGAAAGGGTACGGATGATGTTGGAAGTGAGTATGTGGAGGGGGGGATTAAGATTTTGGGTGTAGTGTTTGATGACGATATGCGTGGGAAAGAGAGTTGGTGTGAATTGGAGCGAAAGGTGAAAGGGAGATTGGATTTTTGGAAGTTGCGGCGTTTGACGATGACTGGGAGAGTGTTAGTGGTGAGAATGGTCATATTACCTATGTTGTTGTATGTTGCGTGTGTGTTTTTGCCAAATGTTTTGTGTTTGAAAAGGATTAAGAGGGTGTTGTTTTTGTTTTTGTGGAATAGAAGGACAGAGTGTTTGAAGAGAGAATGGGTAATGAAAGAAAGAGCGAAAGGTGGTGTTGATTTTCCGAATGTAGATGTGTATCTGAATCTGAATGTAATTGCAAGAGTGGTGAGTATGATTGAGAAAGATAATAAGGCGGCATGCATGATGAGGTACATGGCGGGGTGGATGTTGGTTAAGCTGAAATGGTATGAAAGAAAGTTGAATGAACCAGTTGCGGGAGAGGTGTGTATATGGTATGAAAGGATTAGTGTGTTTGTGAGAAAATGGGAATTGTCTGAGGTGAGTAAGGAAGATTTTAAGCAAAAAAAGAATGTTGTGAAAAAATTGAGAGATAAGGAAAGTGTATGTAAGGTAGAAGGGCTGAATGATGGAGAATGCTTAGAAGTGTGGAAGAATGTATGTGTGGAAGGTTTGGACAATAGACAAAGAGACGTTGTATGGATGAGGTTGCATGGGATTTTGCCGGTACGAATGGTGCAAAAAAGGTGTGGTTTGACGAGCATGGAGAAGTGTCCAAGGAGTGAGTGTTATGGGGATGAGTCTATTAGGCATTTGGTATGGGAGTGTGATTTTGCAAGAAAGGTGTGGAAGGGTTTGGAAGTTTTATGTAAGGAGTTGACTGGGATTGAGAGTGTGACATGGAAGATTGCTTTGTTTGGGATGAGTGTGAGAGGCGGAAAGAAAGGAAGAATTTTATGGATAATAATGGTATGTGTGTTGCAATGTTTGTGGGATGTAAGGAATATATATGTGTTTAAGAAAGAAGAGATTGGAGTGAATGAATGTTTAAGGATGGTGGTAGGGAAGTTGTATGTGTGTTATGAATGGGACAAAAAGAGAAGGAATGAGTGTGATGCGGAGGGTGTGTGGAAATACAAAAAGTGGAAGCATTGGGTGAAATATAGATAGGGTTTTAGGTGATGGGTATAGGTCTTTAGGGTTATGTTCATATGGTATGTGTTTTTGTTTAATGTGATGGAGTTTATTTTTGGATGACAATTTGGGGAAGGTGGACCTTTTTGGGGATGTGTGGTGGATTCGAAAGGGAACCAAGAATGATGAGGAGATGTTTTTTCGTTTAAAGCATGAAGTTCCCGTGATTGCTGCTCCTTGGAGTGGCGACGAAAAGATGTCTAATCTGATTGGAAAAAAAAAAAAAAAAGAAAGAAAGAAAAAAAAAAAAAAAAAAAAAAATCTGTTCTTATCAGTTTAATATCTGATACGCCCCCTATCTGGGGGCCATATATTAAATGGATTTTTAGAACAGGGAGATGGAAGAAGAGCTTGCTCTGTCCACTCCACGCATTGACCTGGTATTGCAGTACTTCCAGGACCGGTGCACCTTCCTAATCTGTTATCCAAAAAAAGACTATTTCCATTCCTGGCACTTGATTTGGAGTATCAATTGTTTGTGCACCTTTGTATTTAGAAATGCATGCATTTGCTGCTTCAAGGTTTAACCCTTGTGCATAAATACTTTCAAATCCTGCCTCAGTGTATCATTTTGTGACTATTTCTTGACTCCTTGAATTGTACTTTCTGGAATCGAGGCAGTTAATTACTTGACGTGACACTACACTTGATATCAGCATATGCGGCCTAGCCAAAAGACCGGAAGCCTGCCTAAATTAAAGGACTTATCAATCGCTGCGACCTCCCAATAAATATGCAAACGCTATGTGACTTACCTACGATCTTACCACGGAAACATCAACTGGATCAAAGCAATGGAATTTTTGGACCCCCTCCCTCTCGATTTGAAATGGCTTGTTTTTTTTTTTTTTTCTTGATCTCTTATATATTTTTTTTCTTTTCTTTTTGCGCTCTCTTTTCTCTCTCTTTTGTTTTGGGAATTTTTTTTCCTCTTTATTCTCTTTTGTTTTGGGAATTTTTTTTCCTCTTCCATTTTTTTCCAAGCCCAACAATTGATGATCATTGAGAGGGGGATTTAGAAAAAGTATCACTTACCTTCTTCGGACCATCATTTGGGTGGTAACTGCCAATAAAAGAAAACATTGGCCCACCCAGCTCACCTACACATGACTGTCCTGTCTGCCTGTCTGTTCCAAGTGACTGTCTGGCTGTCAGGTTCCGCCGGATTCCGAGTGAGCAGCTTGTGATGTCATAGAGGGCAGATTGTGATGTCACACAAAGGGTCCTGCCACATGAATGCCTGTCCATCTGACTGTCTACTACTACTGCTGCTGAATGGGCTCAAAACAGGAAAGCCGTCATTGCACCTGATTGTGCAAGATTCCTCCTTCTCCTCTGCAGCAGCTAGCTGATTGATTTACTCAGCAGCAGTTCGTCAGGGACACAGGCATGCGGCAGCAAAGAGCGAGGAGACAGCTGGCTGCTGCTGCTTGCCTGTTGGTCGTCTGCCTAGTGGGTGTGTGTCTGTTGACGCGACGTCAACAGACGGGGCGGAGCACATGCAAATTTGGCCTCCTACCCAGCTGAGGCACCCTGCCCGCCCGCCGACGACCTAATCACAAAATCAGTTGGATGGCTACTCGTCCTCCGGTCCCTGTCCAGCACTTCAAGTCCTATTCATACCTGCCGTACAGCCTGGTATCTTTCAGACTGCAACGTCAAAGAAGTGATGTGTGTGTGTTAGATGTGTCCGTGGTGCTGATCTCTTCTCCACCAGTGTTGGTGGCCGAATTCCGGTTTGCGCGCTTTGCTGGGACCCCATTCGGGTTATCGCTTCTCGGCCTTTTGGCTAAGATCAAGTGTAGTATCTGTTCTTATCAGTTGGGTATGGACTGGCCTCTGGCAGAGAATAGAGAAAGGTGAGACTGAGTAGCTGCTCTGATGGGCGGAGGGTGTGGGACCCCTCTGTTTTTTCCCGGGAGTAGTGAAAAGTCTCACTGAGTATCTTCACCTCTGCCTTTGGTAGGAGGTGTTGTTTCCGTAAATCCACTGGTAAGAGGGGGGGAGAAACACTGGGCCTAGTAGTTTGACTCTCTTGACGGGGTTTGTAGCCCCCGAAGGATGAGTCAGCGAAAGGCTCAGTCTAGTATCCAATCCCAGGGAGCGGAGAAAGGTTGGGACTGAGTAGATGGCTCCTGTTCCAGAGGTTCGTAGCCTCTGATGGGGAGACCGCGAAAGGCCCAGCTTAGTACCTTAACCCTGGGAGCGGAGAAACACTGGGACTGAGTAGATTGCTCTTCCGGAGGGGGTGCAGCCCCTAAGGGAGTCTTTCGAAAGGCCCAGTGGAGTACCCATTCCCATGCCAGGGGCTGGAAAATGCCTGCTGGTGAGACGGAGAAAAGCTTGGTCGGACGCTGAAGGGTCGGCTGCCTGGAGTCCGAGGCTGCACTGTGCCCCCGGGGAAACTCGGGGGTGCCGGACATGCACGGGTGATCCCAAGTCACCTTGCACGAATGGCACTTGCACTGCGCACTTCCCTTTAGGTTAGCGCTTCACGTCCTTACCCTGTCCTTTTGGATGGGGTAGGACAATTTTTCACACCCCCCCCCGGCCTTCTGGCTAGGGCCTTATTCTTTTCTTTTTATGATTTGCACGTTTTGCACTTCACGTTTTTTGTTAGTTTGTCACGTTTTTTTCATTTGGGTAGTGCGGCTGTCCCTAACGGGCCTTCCGTTCCCCAAACGTGACTGGGACTCTTCACCTTCTGGGGAGAGTCCCGGTTCCCTCGAGGGCAACCCCGAGCCGCAAGGCGGAGGGAAGCCTAAGTCGGGTCTCTCCAAAGCACGGGCTGCGGAGGACCCACCGTCCGAAACCCTTCCGGGGGTGGAGGAAAAGCGGGTCTCTCTAAGCTTCGGCGAAGAGGACCCACCGATCCCTTTTTTCCCTTCCTTGGCCTTATGGTTGAGGGGGGTTAGGGGAACCATGGGGCCTTTCTCCTTTGGGAGAGGGCCACACGTTCGTACGGCTGCCCCCTGTGCACGCGTTTAGTCACGTCACTGGTGGTGGTGGGAGCACACCTCGGGCTCCCTGAGTTTCTTCAAACTCATCTGTTCTTATCAGTTTAATATCTGATACGCCCCCTATCTGGGGGCCATATATTAAATGGATTTTTAGAACAGGGAGATGGAAGAAGAGCTTGCTCTGTCCACTCCACGCATTGACCTGGTATTGCAGTACTTCCAGGACCGGTGCACCTTCCTAATCTGTTATCCAAAAAAAGACTATTTCCATTCCTGGCACTTGATTTGGAGTATCAATTGTTTGTGCACCTTTGTATTTAGAAATGCATGCATTTGCTGCTTCAAGGTTTAACCCTTGTGCATAAATACTTTCAAATCCTGCCTCAGTGTATCATTTTGTGACTATTTCTTGACTCCTTGAATTGTACTTTCTGGAATCGAGGCAGTTAATTACTTGACGTGACACTACACTTGATATCAGCATATGCGGCCTAGCCAAAAGACCGGAAGCCTGCCTAAATTAAAGGACTTATCAATCGCTGCGACCTCCCAATAAATATGCAAACGCTATGTGACTTACCTACGATCTTACCACGGAAACATCAACTGGATCAAAGCAATGGAATTTTTGGACCCCCTCCCTCTCGATTTGAAATGGCTTGTTTTTTTTTTTTTTTCTTGATCTCTTATATATTTTTTTTCTTTTCTTTTTGCGCTCTCTTTTCTCTCTCTTTTGTTTTGGGAATTTTTTTTCCTCTTTATTCTCTTTTGTTTTGGGAATTTTTTTTCCTCTTCCATTTTTTTCCAAGCCCAACAATTGATGATCATTGAGAGGGGGATTTAGAAAAAGTATCACTTACCTTCTTCGGACCATCATTTGGGTGGTAACTGCCAATAAAAGAAAACATTGGCCCACCCAGCTCACCTACACATGACTGTCCTGTCTGCCTGTCTGTTCCAAGTGACTGTCTGGCTGTCAGGTTCCGCCGGATTCCGAGTGAGCAGCTTGTGATGTCATAGAGGGCAGATTGTGATGTCACACAAAGGGTCCTGCCACATGAATGCCTGTCCATCTGACTGTCTACTACTACTGCTGCTGAATGGGCTCAAAACAGGAAAGCCGTCATTGCACCTGATTGTGCAAGATTCCTCCTTCTCCTCTGCAGCAGCTAGCTGATTGATTTACTCAGCAGCAGTTCGTCAGGGACACAGGCATGCGGCAGCAAAGAGCGAGGAGACAGCTGGCTGCTGCTGCTTGCCTGTTGGTCGTCTGCCTAGTGGGTGTGTGTCTGTTGACGCGACGTCAACAGACGGGGCGGAGCACATGCAAATTTGGCCTCCTACCCAGCTGAGGCACCCTGCCCGCCCGCCGACGACCTAATCACAAAATCAGTTGGATGGCTACTCGTCCTCCGGTCCCTGTCCAGCACTTCAAGTCCTATTCATACCTGCCGTACAGCCTGGTATCTTTCAGACTGCAACGTCAAAGAAGTGATGTGTGTGTGTTAGATGTGTCCGTGGTGCTGATCTCTTCTCCACCAGTGTTGGTGGCCGAATTCCGGTTTGCGCGCTTTGCTGGGACCCCATTCGGGTTATCGCTTCTCGGCCTTTTGGCTAAGATCAAGTGTAGTATCTGTTCTTATCAGTTTAATATCTGATACGCCCCCTATCTGGGGGCCATATATTAAATGGATTTTTAGAACAGGGAGATGGAAGAAGAGCTTGCTCTGTCCACTCCACGCATTGACCTGGTATTGCAGTACTTCCAGGACCGGTGCACCTTCCTAATCTGTTATCCAAAAAAAGACTATTTCCATTCCTGGCACTTGATTTGGAGTATCAATTGTTTGTGCACCTTTGTATTTAGAAATGCATGCATTTGCTGCTTCAAGGTTTAACCCTTGTGCATAAATACTTTCAAATCCTGCCTCAGTGTATCATTTTGTGACTATTTCTTGACTCCTTGAATTGTACTTTCTGGAATCGAGGCAGTTAATTACTTGACGTGACACTACACTTGATATCAGCATATGCGGCCTAGCCAAAAGACCGGAAGCCTGCCTAAATTAAAGGACTTATCAATCGCTGCGACCTCCCAATAAATATGCAAACGCTATGTGACTTACCTACGATCTTACCACGGAAACATCAACTGGATCAAAGCAATGGAATTTTTGGACCCCCTCCCTCTCGATTTGAAATGGCTTGTTTTTTTTTTTTTTTCTTGATCTCTTATATATTTTTTTTCTTTTCTTTTTGCGCTCTCTTTTCTCTCTCTTTTGTTTTGGGAATTTTTTTTCCTCTTTATTCTCTTTTGTTTTGGGAATTTTTTTTCCTCTTCCATTTTTTTCCAAGCCCAACAATTGATGATCATTGAGAGGGGGATTTAGAAAAAGTATCACTTACCTTCTTCGGACCATCATTTGGGTGGTAACTGCCAATAAAAGAAAACATTGGCCCACCCAGCTCACCTACACATGACTGTCCTGTCTGCCTGTCTGTTCCAAGTGACTGTCTGGCTGTCAGGTTCCGCCGGATTCCGAGTGAGCAGCTTGTGATGTCATAGAGGGCAGATTGTGATGTCACACAAAGGGTCCTGCCACATGAATGCCTGTCCATCTGACTGTCTACTACTACTGCTGCTGAATGGGCTCAAAACAGGAAAGCCGTCATTGCACCTGATTGTGCAAGATTCCTCCTTCTCCTCTGCAGCAGCTAGCTGATTGATTTACTCAGCAGCAGTTCGTCAGGGACACAGGCATGCGGCAGCAAAGAGCGAGGAGACAGCTGGCTGCTGCTGCTTGCCTGTTGGTCGTCTGCCTAGTGGGTGTGTGTCTGTTGACGCGACGTCAACAGACGGGGCGGAGCACATGCAAATTTGGCCTCCTACCCAGCTGAGGCACCCTGCCCGCCCGCCGACGACCTAATCACAAAATCAGTTGGATGGCTACTCGTCCTCCGGTCCCTGTCCAGCACTTCAAGTCCTATTCATACCTGCCGTACAGCCTGGTATCTTTCAGACTGCAACGTCAAAGAAGTGATGTGTGTGTGTTAGATGTGTCCGTGGTGCTGATCTCTTCTCCACCAGTGTTGGTGGCCGAATTCCGGTTTGCGCGCTTTGCTGGGACCCCATTCGGGTTATCGCTTCTCGGCCTTTTGGCTAAGATCAAGTGTAGTATCTGTTCTTATCAGTTTAATATCTGATACGCCCCCTATCTGGGGGCCATATATTAAATGGATTTTTAGAACAGGGAGATGGAAGAAGAGCTTGCTCTGTCCACTCCACGCATTGACCTGGTATTGCAGTACTTCCAGGACCGGTGCACCTTCCTAATCTGTTATCCAAAAAAAGACTATTTCCATTCCTGGCACTTGATTTGGAGTATCAATTGTTTGTGCACCTTTGTATTTAGAAATGCATGCATTTGCTGCTTCAAGGTTTAACCCTTGTGCATAAATACTTTCAAATCCTGCCTCAGTGTATCATTTTGTGACTATTTCTTGACTCCTTGAATTGTACTTTCTGGAATCGAGGCAGTTAATTACTTGACGTGACACTACACTTGATATCAGCATATGCGGCCTAGCCAAAAGACCGGAAGCCTGCCTAAATTAAAGGACTTATCAATCGCTGCGACCTCCCAATAAATATGCAAACGCTATGTGACTTACCTACGATCTTACCACGGAAACATCAACTGGATCAAAGCAATGGAATTTTTGGACCCCCTCCCTCTCGATTTGAAATGGCTTGTTTTTTTTTTTTTTTCTTGATCTCTTATATATTTTTTTTCTTTTCTTTTTGCGCTCTCTTTTCTCTCTCTTTTGTTTTGGGAATTTTTTTTCCTCTTTATTCTCTTTTGTTTTGGGAATTTTTTTTCCTCTTCCATTTTTTTCCAAGCCCAACAATTGATGATCATTGAGAGGGGGATTTAGAAAAAGTATCACTTACCTTCTTCGGACCATCATTTGGGTGGTAACTGCCAATAAAAGAAAACATTGGCCCACCCAGCTCACCTACACATGACTGTCCTGTCTGCCTGTCTGTTCCAAGTGACTGTCTGGCTGTCAGGTTCCGCCGGATTCCGAGTGAGCAGCTTGTGATGTCATAGAGGGCAGATTGTGATGTCACACAAAGGGTCCTGCCACATGAATGCCTGTCCATCTGACTGTCTACTACTACTGCTGCTGAATGGGCTCAAAACAGGAAAGCCGTCATTGCACCTGATTGTGCAAGATTCCTCCTTCTCCTCTGCAGCAGCTAGCTGATTGATTTACTCAGCAGCAGTTCGTCAGGGACACAGGCATGCGGCAGCAAAGAGCGAGGAGACAGCTGGCTGCTGCTGCTTGCCTGTTGGTCGTCTGCCTAGTGGGTGTGTGTCTGTTGACGCGACGTCAACAGACGGGGCGGAGCACATGCAAATTTGGCCTCCTACCCAGCTGAGGCACCCTGCCCGCCCGCCGACGACCTAATCACAAAATCAGTTGGATGGCTACTCGTCCTCCGGTCCCTGTCCAGCACTTCAAGTCCTATTCATACCTGCCGTACAGCCTGGTATCTTTCAGACTGCAACGTCAAAGAAGTGATGTGTGTGTGTTAGATGTGTCCGTGGTGCTGATCTCTTCTCCACCAGTGTTGGTGGCCGAATTCCGGTTTGCGCGCTTTGCTGGGACCCCATTCGGGTTATCGCTTCTCGGCCTTTTGGCTAAGATCAAGTGTAGTATCTGTTCTTATCAGTTTAATATCTGATACGCCCCCTATCTGGGGGCCATATATTAAATGGATTTTTAGAACAGGGAGATGGAAGAAGAGCTTGCTCTGTCCACTCCACGCATTGACCTGGTATTGCAGTACTTCCAGGACCGGTGCACCTTCCTAATCTGTTATCCAAAAAAAGACTATTTCCATTCCTGGCACTTGATTTGGAGTATCAATTGTTTGTGCACCTTTGTATTTAGAAATGCATGCATTTGCTGCTTCAAGGTTTAACCCTTGTGCATAAATACTTTCAAATCCTGCCTCAGTGTATCATTTTGTGACTATTTCTTGACTCCTTGAATTGTACTTTCTGGAATCGAGGCAGTTAATTACTTGACGTGACACTACACTTGATATCAGCATATGCGGCCTAGCCAAAAGACCGGAAGCCTGCCTAAATTAAAGGACTTATCAATCGCTGCGACCTCCCAATAAATATGCAAACGCTATGTGACTTACCTACGATCTTACCACGGAAACATCAACTGGATCAAAGCAATGGAATTTTTGGACCCCCTCCCTCTCGATTTGAAATGGCTTGTTTTTTTTTTTTTTTCTTGATCTCTTATATATTTTTTTTCTTTTCTTTTTGCGCTCTCTTTTCTCTCTCTTTTGTTTTGGGAATTTTTTTTCCTCTTTATTCTCTTTTGTTTTGGGAATTTTTTTTCCTCTTCCATTTTTTTCCAAGCCCAACAATTGATGATCATTGAGAGGGGGATTTAGAAAAAGTATCACTTACCTTCTTCGGACCATCATTTGGGTGGTAACTGCCAATAAAAGAAAACATTGGCCCACCCAGCTCACCTACACATGACTGTCCTGTCTGCCTGTCTGTTCCAAGTGACTGTCTGGCTGTCAGGTTCCGCCGGATTCCGAGTGAGCAGCTTGTGATGTCATAGAGGGCAGATTGTGATGTCACACAAAGGGTCCTGCCACATGAATGCCTGTCCATCTGACTGTCTACTACTACTGCTGCTGAATGGGCTCAAAACAGGAAAGCCGTCATTGCACCTGATTGTGCAAGATTCCTCCTTCTCCTCTGCAGCAGCTAGCTGATTGATTTACTCAGCAGCAGTTCGTCAGGGACACAGGCATGCGGCAGCAAAGAGCGAGGAGACAGCTGGCTGCTGCTGCTTGCCTGTTGGTCGTCTGCCTAGTGGGTGTGTGTCTGTTGACGCGACGTCAACAGACGGGGCGGAGCACATGCAAATTTGGCCTCCTACCCAGCTGAGGCACCCTGCCCGCCCGCCGACGACCTAATCACAAAATCAGTTGGATGGCTACTCGTCCTCCGGTCCCTGTCCAGCACTTCAAGTCCTATTCATACCTGCCGTACAGCCTGGTATCTTTCAGACTGCAACGTCAAAGAAGTGATGTGTGTGTGTTAGATGTGTCCGTGGTGCTGATCTCTTCTCCACCAGTGTTGGTGGCCGAATTCCGGTTTGCGCGCTTTGCTGGGACCCCATTCGGGTTATCGCTTCTCGGCCTTTTGGCTAAGATCAAGTGTAGTATCTGTTCTTATCAGTTTAATATCTGATACGCCCCCTATCTGGGGGCCATATATTAAATGGATTTTTAGAACAGGGAGATGGAAGAAGAGCTTGCTCTGTCCACTCCACGCATTGACCTGGTATTGCAGTACTTCCAGGACCGGTGCACCTTCCTAATCTGTTATCCAAAAAAAGACTATTTCCATTCCTGGCACTTGATTTGGAGTATCAATTGTTTGTGCACCTTTGTATTTAGAAATGCATGCATTTGCTGCTTCAAGGTTTAACCCTTGTGCATAAATACTTTCAAATCCTGCCTCAGTGTATCATTTTGTGACTATTTCTTGACTCCTTGAATTGTACTTTCTGGAATCGAGGCAGTTAATTACTTGACGTGACACTACACTTGATATCAGCATATGCGGCCTAGCCAAAAGACCGGAAGCCTGCCTAAATTAAAGGACTTATCAATCGCTGCGACCTCCCAATAAATATGCAAACGCTATGTGACTTACCTACGATCTTACCACGGAAACATCAACTGGATCAAAGCAATGGAATTTTTGGACCCCCTCCCTCTCGATTTGAAATGGCTTGTTTTTTTTTTTTTTTCTTGATCTCTTATATATTTTTTTTCTTTTCTTTTTGCGCTCTCTTTTCTCTCTCTTTTGTTTTGGGAATTTTTTTTCCTCTTTATTCTCTTTTGTTTTGGGAATTTTTTTTCCTCTTCCATTTTTTTCCAAGCCCAACAATTGATGATCATTGAGAGGGGGATTTAGAAAAAGTATCACTTACCTTCTTCGGACCATCATTTGGGTGGTAACTGCCAATAAAAGAAAACATTGGCCCACCCAGCTCACCTACACATGACTGTCCTGTCTGCCTGTCTGTTCCAAGTGACTGTCTGGCTGTCAGGTTCCGCCGGATTCCGAGTGAGCAGCTTGTGATGTCATAGAGGGCAGATTGTGATGTCACACAAAGGGTCCTGCCACATGAATGCCTGTCCATCTGACTGTCTACTACTACTGCTGCTGAATGGGCTCAAAACAGGAAAGCCGTCATTGCACCTGATTGTGCAAGATTCCTCCTTCTCCTCTGCAGCAGCTAGCTGATTGATTTACTCAGCAGCAGTTCGTCAGGGACACAGGCATGCGGCAGCAAAGAGCGAGGAGACAGCTGGCTGCTGCTGCTTGCCTGTTGGTCGTCTGCCTAGTGGGTGTGTGTCTGTTGACGCGACGTCAACAGACGGGGCGGAGCACATGCAAATTTGGCCTCCTACCCAGCTGAGGCACCCTGCCCGCCCGCCGACGACCTAATCACAAAATCAGTTGGATGGCTACTCGTCCTCCGGTCCCTGTCCAGCACTTCAAGTCCTATTCATACCTGCCGTACAGCCTGGTATCTTTCAGACTGCAACGTCAAAGAAGTGATGTGTGTGTGTTAGATGTGTCCGTGGTGCTGATCTCTTCTCCACCAGTGTTGGTGGCCGAATTCCGGTTTGCGCGCTTTGCTGGGACCCCATTCGGGTTATCGCTTCTCGGCCTTTTGGCTAAGATCAAGTGTAGTATCTGTTCTTATCAGTTTAATATCTGATACGCCCCCTATCTGGGGGCCATATATTAAATGGATTTTTAGAACAGGGAGATGGAAGAAGAGCTTGCTCTGTCCACTCCACGCATTGACCTGGTATTGCAGTACTTCCAGGACCGGTGCACCTTCCTAATCTGTTATCCAAAAAAAGACTATTTCCATTCCTGGCACTTGATTTGGAGTATCAATTGTTTGTGCACCTTTGTATTTAGAAATGCATGCATTTGCTGCTTCAAGGTTTAACCCTTGTGCATAAATACTTTCAAATCCTGCCTCAGTGTATCATTTTGTGACTATTTCTTGACTCCTTGAATTGTACTTTCTGGAATCGAGGCAGTTAATTACTTGACGTGACACTACACTTGATATCAGCATATGCGGCCTAGCCAAAAGACCGGAAGCCTGCCTAAATTAAAGGACTTATCAATCGCTGCGACCTCCCAATAAATATGCAAACGCTATGTGACTTACCTACGATCTTACCACGGAAACATCAACTGGATCAAAGCAATGGAATTTTTGGACCCCCTCCCTCTCGATTTGAAATGGCTTGTTTTTTTTTTTTTTTCTTGATCTCTTATATATTTTTTTTCTTTTCTTTTTGCGCTCTCTTTTCTCTCTCTTTTGTTTTGGGAATTTTTTTTCCTCTTTATTCTCTTTTGTTTTGGGAATTTTTTTTCCTCTTCCATTTTTTTCCAAGCCCAACAATTGATGATCATTGAGAGGGGGATTTAGAAAAAGTATCACTTACCTTCTTCGGACCATCATTTGGGTGGTAACTGCCAATAAAAGAAAACATTGGCCCACCCAGCTCACCTACACATGACTGTCCTGTCTGCCTGTCTGTTCCAAGTGACTGTCTGGCTGTCAGGTTCCGCCGGATTCCGAGTGAGCAGCTTGTGATGTCATAGAGGGCAGATTGTGATGTCACACAAAGGGTCCTGCCACATGAATGCCTGTCCATCTGACTGTCTACTACTACTGCTGCTGAATGGGCTCAAAACAGGAAAGCCGTCATTGCACCTGATTGTGCAAGATTCCTCCTTCTCCTCTGCAGCAGCTAGCTGATTGATTTACTCAGCAGCAGTTCGTCAGGGACACAGGCATGCGGCAGCAAAGAGCGAGGAGACAGCTGGCTGCTGCTGCTTGCCTGTTGGTCGTCTGCCTAGTGGGTGTGTGTCTGTTGACGCGACGTCAACAGACGGGGCGGAGCACATGCAAATTTGGCCTCCTACCCAGCTGAGGCACCCTGCCCGCCCGCCGACGACCTAATCACAAAATCAGTTGGATGGCTACTCGTCCTCCGGTCCCTGTCCAGCACTTCAAGTCCTATTCATACCTGCCGTACAGCCTGGTATCTTTCAGACTGCAACGTCAAAGAAGTGATGTGTGTGTGTTAGATGTGTCCGTGGTGCTGATCTCTTCTCCACCAGTGTTGGTGGCCGAATTCCGGTTTGCGCGCTTTGCTGGGACCCCATTCGGGTTATCGCTTCTCGGCCTTTTGGCTAAGATCAAGTGTAGTATCTGTTCTTATCAGTTTAATATCTGATACGCCCCCTATCTGGGGGCCATATATTAAATGGATTTTTAGAACAGGGAGATGGAAGAAGAGCTTGCTCTGTCCACTCCACGCATTGACCTGGTATTGCAGTACTTCCAGGACCGGTGCACCTTCCTAATCTGTTATCCAAAAAAAGACTATTTCCATTCCTGGCACTTGATTTGGAGTATCAATTGTTTGTGCACCTTTGTATTTAGAAATGCATGCATTTGCTGCTTCAAGGTTTAACCCTTGTGCATAAATACTTTCAAATCCTGCCTCAGTGTATCATTTTGTGACTATTTCTTGACTCCTTGAATTGTACTTTCTGGAATCGAGGCAGTTAATTACTTGACGTGACACTACACTTGATATCAGCATATGCGGCCTAGCCAAAAGACCGGAAGCCTGCCTAAATTAAAGGACTTATCAATCGCTGCGACCTCCCAATAAATATGCAAACGCTATGTGACTTACCTACGATCTTACCACGGAAACATCAACTGGATCAAAGCAATGGAATTTTTGGACCCCCTCCCTCTCGATTTGAAATGGCTTGTTTTTTTTTTTTTTTCTTGATCTCTTATATATTTTTTTTCTTTTCTTTTTGCGCTCTCTTTTCTCTCTCTTTTGTTTTGGGAATTTTTTTTCCTCTTTATTCTCTTTTGTTTTGGGAATTTTTTTTCCTCTTCCATTTTTTTCCAAGCCCAACAATTGATGATCATTGAGAGGGGGATTTAGAAAAAGTATCACTTACCTTCTTCGGACCATCATTTGGGTGGTAACTGCCAATAAAAGAAAACATTGGCCCACCCAGCTCACCTACACATGACTGTCCTGTCTGCCTGTCTGTTCCAAGTGACTGTCTGGCTGTCAGGTTCCGCCGGATTCCGAGTGAGCAGCTTGTGATGTCATAGAGGGCAGATTGTGATGTCACACAAAGGGTCCTGCCACATGAATGCCTGTCCATCTGACTGTCTACTACTACTGCTGCTGAATGGGCTCAAAACAGGAAAGCCGTCATTGCACCTGATTGTGCAAGATTCCTCCTTCTCCTCTGCAGCAGCTAGCTGATTGATTTACTCAGCAGCAGTTCGTCAGGGACACAGGCATGCGGCAGCAAAGAGCGAGGAGACAGCTGGCTGCTGCTGCTTGCCTGTTGGTCGTCTGCCTAGTGGGTGTGTGTCTGTTGACGCGACGTCAACAGACGGGGCGGAGCACATGCAAATTTGGCCTCCTACCCAGCTGAGGCACCCTGCCCGCCCGCCGACGACCTAATCACAAAATCAGTTGGATGGCTACTCGTCCTCCGGTCCCTGTCCAGCACTTCAAGTCCTATTCATACCTGCCGTACAGCCTGGTATCTTTCAGACTGCAACGTCAAAGAAGTGATGTGTGTGTGTTAGATGTGTCCGTGGTGCTGATCTCTTCTCCACCAGTGTTGGTGGCCGAATTCCGGTTTGCGCGCTTTGCTGGGACCCCATTCGGGTTATCGCTTCTCGGCCTTTTGGCTAAGATCAAGTGTAGTATCTGTTCTTATCAGTTTAATATCTGATACGCCCCCTATCTGGGGGCCATATATTAAATGGATTTTTAGAACAGGGAGATGGAAGAAGAGCTTGCTCTGTCCACTCCACGCATTGACCTGGTATTGCAGTACTTCCAGGACCGGTGCACCTTCCTAATCTGTTATCCAAAAAAAGACTATTTCCATTCCTGGCACTTGATTTGGAGTATCAATTGTTTGTGCACCTTTGTATTTAGAAATGCATGCATTTGCTGCTTCAAGGTTTAACCCTTGTGCATAAATACTTTCAAATCCTGCCTCAGTGTATCATTTTGTGACTATTTCTTGACTCCTTGAATTGTACTTTCTGGAATCGAGGCAGTTAATTACTTGACGTGACACTACACTTGATATCAGCATATGCGGCCTAGCCAAAAGACCGGAAGCCTGCCTAAATTAAAGGACTTATCAATCGCTGCGACCTCCCAATAAATATGCAAACGCTATGTGACTTACCTACGATCTTACCACGGAAACATCAACTGGATCAAAGCAATGGAATTTTTGGACCCCCTCCCTCTCGATTTGAAATGGCTTGTTTTTTTTTTTTTTTCTTGATCTCTTATATATTTTTTTTCTTTTCTTTTTGCGCTCTCTTTTCTCTCTCTTTTGTTTTGGGAATTTTTTTTCCTCTTTATTCTCTTTTGTTTTGGGAATTTTTTTTCCTCTTCCATTTTTTTCCAAGCCCAACAATTGATGATCATTGAGAGGGGGATTTAGAAAAAGTATCACTTACCTTCTTCGGACCATCATTTGGGTGGTAACTGCCAATAAAAGAAAACATTGGCCCACCCAGCTCACCTACACATGACTGTCCTGTCTGCCTGTCTGTTCCAAGTGACTGTCTGGCTGTCAGGTTCCGCCGGATTCCGAGTGAGCAGCTTGTGATGTCATAGAGGGCAGATTGTGATGTCACACAAAGGGTCCTGCCACATGAATGCCTGTCCATCTGACTGTCTACTACTACTGCTGCTGAATGGGCTCAAAACAGGAAAGCCGTCATTGCACCTGATTGTGCAAGATTCCTCCTTCTCCTCTGCAGCAGCTAGCTGATTGATTTACTCAGCAGCAGTTCGTCAGGGACACAGGCATGCGGCAGCAAAGAGCGAGGAGACAGCTGGCTGCTGCTGCTTGCCTGTTGGTCGTCTGCCTAGTGGGTGTGTGTCTGTTGACGCGACGTCAACAGACGGGGCGGAGCACATGCAAATTTGGCCTCCTACCCAGCTGAGGCACCCTGCCCGCCCGCCGACGACCTAATCACAAAATCAGTTGGATGGCTACTCGTCCTCCGGTCCCTGTCCAGCACTTCAAGTCCTATTCATACCTGCCGTACAGCCTGGTATCTTTCAGACTGCAACGTCAAAGAAGTGATGTGTGTGTGTTAGATGTGTCCGTGGTGCTGATCTCTTCTCCACCAGTGTTGGTGGCCGAATTCCGGTTTGCGCGCTTTGCTGGGACCCCATTCGGGTTATCGCTTCTCGGCCTTTTGGCTAAGATCAAGTGTAGTATCTGTTCTTATCAGTTTAATATCTGATACGCCCCCTATCTGGGGGCCATATATTAAATGGATTTTTAGAACAGGGAGATGGAAGAAGAGCTTGCTCTGTCCACTCCACGCATTGACCTGGTATTGCAGTACTTCCAGGACCGGTGCACCTTCCTAATCTGTTATCCAAAAAAAGACTATTTCCATTCCTGGCACTTGATTTGGAGTATCAATTGTTTGTGCACCTTTGTATTTAGAAATGCATGCATTTGCTGCTTCAAGGTTTAACCCTTGTGCATAAATACTTTCAAATCCTGCCTCAGTGTATCATTTTGTGACTATTTCTTGACTCCTTGAATTGTACTTTCTGGAATCGAGGCAGTTAATTACTTGACGTGACACTACACTTGATATCAGCATATGCGGCCTAGCCAAAAGACCGGAAGCCTGCCTAAATTAAAGGACTTATCAATCGCTGCGACCTCCCAATAAATATGCAAACGCTATGTGACTTACCTACGATCTTACCACGGAAACATCAACTGGATCAAAGCAATGGAATTTTTGGACCCCCTCCCTCTCGATTTGAAATGGCTTGTTTTTTTTTTTTTTTCTTGATCTCTTATATATTTTTTTTCTTTTCTTTTTGCGCTCTCTTTTCTCTCTCTTTTGTTTTGGGAATTTTTTTTCCTCTTTATTCTCTTTTGTTTTGGGAATTTTTTTTCCTCTTCCATTTTTTTCCAAGCCCAACAATTGATGATCATTGAGAGGGGGATTTAGAAAAAGTATCACTTACCTTCTTCGGACCATCATTTGGGTGGTAACTGCCAATAAAAGAAAACATTGGCCCACCCAGCTCACCTACACATGACTGTCCTGTCTGCCTGTCTGTTCCAAGTGACTGTCTGGCTGTCAGGTTCCGCCGGATTCCGAGTGAGCAGCTTGTGATGTCATAGAGGGCAGATTGTGATGTCACACAAAGGGTCCTGCCACATGAATGCCTGTCCATCTGACTGTCTACTACTACTGCTGCTGAATGGGCTCAAAACAGGAAAGCCGTCATTGCACCTGATTGTGCAAGATTCCTCCTTCTCCTCTGCAGCAGCTAGCTGATTGATTTACTCAGCAGCAGTTCGTCAGGGACACAGGCATGCGGCAGCAAAGAGCGAGGAGACAGCTGGCTGCTGCTGCTTGCCTGTTGGTCGTCTGCCTAGTGGGTGTGTGTCTGTTGACGCGACGTCAACAGACGGGGCGGAGCACATGCAAATTTGGCCTCCTACCCAGCTGAGGCACCCTGCCCGCCCGCCGACGACCTAATCACAAAATCAGTTGGATGGCTACTCGTCCTCCGGTCCCTGTCCAGCACTTCAAGTCCTATTCATACCTGCCGTACAGCCTGGTATCTTTCAGACTGCAACGTCAAAGAAGTGATGTGTGTGTGTTAGATGTGTCCGTGGTGCTGATCTCTTCTCCACCAGTGTTGGTGGCCGAATTCCGGTTTGCGCGCTTTGCTGGGACCCCATTCGGGTTATCGCTTCTCGGCCTTTTGGCTAAGATCAAGTGTAGTATCTGTTCTTATCAGTTTAATATCTGATACGCCCCCTATCTGGGGGCCATATATTAAATGGATTTTTAGAACAGGGAGATGGAAGAAGAGCTTGCTCTGTCCACTCCACGCATTGACCTGGTATTGCAGTACTTCCAGGACCGGTGCACCTTCCTAATCTGTTATCCAAAAAAAGACTATTTCCATTCCTGGCACTTGATTTGGAGTATCAATTGTTTGTGCACCTTTGTATTTAGAAATGCATGCATTTGCTGCTTCAAGGTTTAACCCTTGTGCATAAATACTTTCAAATCCTGCCTCAGTGTATCATTTTGTGACTATTTCTTGACTCCTTGAATTGTACTTTCTGGAATCGAGGCAGTTAATTACTTGACGTGACACTACACTTGATATCAGCATATGCGGCCTAGCCAAAAGACCGGAAGCCTGCCTAAATTAAAGGACTTATCAATCGCTGCGACCTCCCAATAAATATGCAAACGCTATGTGACTTACCTACGATCTTACCACGGAAACATCAACTGGATCAAAGCAATGGAATTTTTGGACCCCCTCCCTCTCGATTTGAAATGGCTTGTTTTTTTTTTTTTTTCTTGATCTCTTATATATTTTTTTTCTTTTCTTTTTGCGCTCTCTTTTCTCTCTCTTTTGTTTTGGGAATTTTTTTTCCTCTTTATTCTCTTTTGTTTTGGGAATTTTTTTTCCTCTTCCATTTTTTTCCAAGCCCAACAATTGATGATCATTGAGAGGGGGATTTAGAAAAAGTATCACTTACCTTCTTCGGACCATCATTTGGGTGGTAACTGCCAATAAAAGAAAACATTGGCCCACCCAGCTCACCTACACATGACTGTCCTGTCTGCCTGTCTGTTCCAAGTGACTGTCTGGCTGTCAGGTTCCGCCGGATTCCGAGTGAGCAGCTTGTGATGTCATAGAGGGCAGATTGTGATGTCACACAAAGGGTCCTGCCACATGAATGCCTGTCCATCTGACTGTCTACTACTACTGCTGCTGAATGGGCTCAAAACAGGAAAGCCGTCATTGCACCTGATTGTGCAAGATTCCTCCTTCTCCTCTGCAGCAGCTAGCTGATTGATTTACTCAGCAGCAGTTCGTCAGGGACACAGGCATGCGGCAGCAAAGAGCGAGGAGACAGCTGGCTGCTGCTGCTTGCCTGTTGGTCGTCTGCCTAGTGGGTGTGTGTCTGTTGACGCGACGTCAACAGACGGGGCGGAGCACATGCAAATTTGGCCTCCTACCCAGCTGAGGCACCCTGCCCGCCCGCCGACGACCTAATCACAAAATCAGTTGGATGGCTACTCGTCCTCCGGTCCCTGTCCAGCACTTCAAGTCCTATTCATACCTGCCGTACAGCCTGGTATCTTTCAGACTGCAACGTCAAAGAAGTGATGTGTGTGTGTTAGATGTGTCCGTGGTGCTGATCTCTTCTCCACCAGTGTTGGTGGCCGAATTCCGGTTTGCGCGCTTTGCTGGGACCCCATTCGGGTTATCGCTTCTCGGCCTTTTGGCTAAGATCAAGTGTAGTATCTGTTCTTATCAGTTGGGTATGGACTGGCCTCTGGCAGAGAATAGAGAAAGGTGAGACTGAGTAGCTGCTCTGATGGGCGGAGGGTGTGGGACCCCTCTGTTTTTTCCCGGGAGTAGTGAAAAGTCTCACTGAGTATCTTCACCTCTGCCGTTGGTAGGAGGTGTTGTTTCCGTAAATCCACTGGTAAGAGGGGGGGAGAAACACTGGGCCTAGTAGTTTGACTCTCTTGACGGGGTTTGTAGCCCCCGAAGGATGAGTCAGCGAAAGGCTCAGTCTAGTATCCAATCCCAGGGAGCGGAGAAAGGTTGGGACGGAGTAGATGGCTCCTGTTCCAGAGGTTCGTAGCCTCTGATGGGGAGACCGCGAAAGGCCCAGCTTAGTACCTTAACCCTGGGAGCGGAGAAACACTGGGACTGAGTAGATTGCTCTTCCGGAGGGGGTGCAGCCCCTAAGGGAGTCTTTCGAAAGGCCCAGTGGAGTACCCATTCCCATGCCAGGGGCGGGAAAATGCCTGCTGGTGAGACGGAGAAAAGCTTGGTCGGACGCTGAAGGGTCGGCTGCCTGGAGTCCGAGGCTGCACTGTGCCCCCGGGGAAACTCGGGGGTGCCGGACATGCACGGGTGATCCCAAGTCACCTTGCACGAATGGCACTTGCACTGCGCACTTCCCTTTAGGTTAGCGCTTCACGTCCTTACCCTGTCCTTTTGGATGGGGTAGGACAATTTTTCACACCCCCCCCCGGCCTTCTGGCTAGGGCCTTATTCTTTTCTTTTTATGATTTGCACGTTTTGCACTTCACGTTTTTCGTTAGTTTGTCACGTTTTTTCATTTGGGTAGTGCGGCTGTCCCTAACAGGCCTTCCGTTCCCCAAACGTGACTGGGACTCTTCACCTTTTGGGGAGAGTCCCGGTTCCCTCGAGGGCAACCCCGAGCCGCAAGGCGGAGGGAAGCCTAAGTCGGGTCTCTCCAAAGCACGGGCTGCGGAGGACCCACCGTCCGAAACCCTTCCGGGGGTGGAGGAAACGCGGGTCCCTCTGAGCTTCGGCGAAGAGGACCCACCGATCCCTTTTTTCCCTTCCTCGGCCTTATGGTTGAGGGGGGTCAGGGGAACCATGGGGCCTTTCTCCTTTGGGAGAGGGCCCACACGTTCGTACGGCTGCCCCCTGTGCACGCGTTTAGTCACGTCACTGGTGGTGGTGGGAGCACACCTCGGGCTCCCTGAGTTTCTTCAAATTCAAACTCATCTGTTCTTATCAGTTTAATATCTGATACGCCCCCTATCTGGGGGCCATATATTAAATGGATTTTTAGAACAGGGAGATGGAAGAAGAGCTTGCTCTGTCCACTCCACGCATTGACCTGGTATTGCAGTACTTCCAGGACCGGTGCACCTTCCTAATCTGTTATCCAAAAAAAGACTATTTCCATTCCTGGCACTTGATTTGGAGTATCAATTGTTTGTGCACCTTTGTATTTAGAAATGCATGCATTTGCTGCTTCAAGGTTTAACCCTTGTGCATAAATACTTTCAAATCCTGCCTCAGTGTATCATTTTGTGACTATTTCTTGACTCCTTGAATTGTACTTTCTGGAATCGAGGCAGTTAATTACTTGACGTGACACTACACTTGATATCAGCATATGCGGCCTAGCCAAAAGACCGGAAGCCTGCCTAAATTAAAGGACTTATCAATCGCTGCGACCTCCCAATAAATATGCAAACGCTATGTGACTTACCTACGATCTTACCACGGAAACATCAACTGGATCAAAGCAATGGAATTTTTGGACCCCCTCCCTCTCGATTTGAAATGGCTTGTTTTTTTTTTTTTTTCTTGATCTCTTATATATTTTTTTTCTTTTCTTTTTGCGCTCTCTTTTCTCTCTCTTTTGTTTTGGGAATTTTTTTTCCTCTTTATTCTCTTTTGTTTTGGGAATTTTTTTTCCTCTTCCATTTTTTTCCAAGCCCAACAATTGATGATCATTGAGAGGGGGATTTAGAAAAAGTATCACTTACCTTCTTCGGACCATCATTTGGGTGGTAACTGCCAATAAAAGAAAACATTGGCCCACCCAGCTCACCTACACATGACTGTCCTGTCTGCCTGTCTGTTCCAAGTGACTGTCTGGCTGTCAGGTTCCGCCGGATTCCGAGTGAGCAGCTTGTGATGTCATAGAGGGCAGATTGTGATGTCACACAAAGGGTCCTGCCACATGAATGCCTGTCCATCTGACTGTCTACTACTACTGCTGCTGAATGGGCTCAAAACAGGAAAGCCGTCATTGCACCTGATTGTGCAAGATTCCTCCTTCTCCTCTGCAGCAGCTAGCTGATTGATTTACTCAGCAGCAGTTCGTCAGGGACACAGGCATGCGGCAGCAAAGAGCGAGGAGACAGCTGGCTGCTGCTGCTTGCCTGTTGGTCGTCTGCCTAGTGGGTGTGTGTCTGTTGACGCGACGTCAACAGACGGGGCGGAGCACATGCAAATTTGGCCTCCTACCCAGCTGAGGCACCCTGCCCGCCCGCCGACGACCTAATCACAAAATCAGTTGGATGGCTACTCGTCCTCCGGTCCCTGTCCAGCACTTCAAGTCCTATTCATACCTGCCGTACAGCCTGGTATCTTTCAGACTGCAACGTCAAAGAAGTGATGTGTGTGTGTTAGATGTGTCCGTGGTGCTGATCTCTTCTCCACCAGTGTTGGTGGCCGAATTCCGGTTTGCGCGCTTTGCTGGGACCCCATTCGGGTTATCGCTTCTCGGCCTTTTGGCTAAGATCAAGTGTAGTATCTGTTCTTATCAGTTTAATATCTGATACGCCCCCTATCTGGGGGCCATATATTAAATGGATTTTTAGAACAGGGAGATGGAAGAAGAGCTTGCTCTGTCCACTCCACGCATTGACCTGGTATTGCAGTACTTCCAGGACCGGTGCACCTTCCTAATCTGTTATCCAAAAAAAGACTATTTCCATTCCTGGCACTTGATTTGGAGTATCAATTGTTTGTGCACCTTTGTATTTAGAAATGCATGCATTTGCTGCTTCAAGGTTTAACCCTTGTGCATAAATACTTTCAAATCCTGCCTCAGTGTATCATTTTGTGACTATTTCTTGACTCCTTGAATTGTACTTTCTGGAATCGAGGCAGTTAATTACTTGACGTGACACTACACTTGATATCAGCATATGCGGCCTAGCCAAAAGACCGGAAGCCTGCCTAAATTAAAGGACTTATCAATCGCTGCGACCTCCCAATAAATATGCAAACGCTATGTGACTTACCTACGATCTTACCACGGAAACATCAACTGGATCAAAGCAATGGAATTTTTGGACCCCCTCCCTCTCGATTTGAAATGGCTTGTTTTTTTTTTTTTTTCTTGATCTCTTATATATTTTTTTTCTTTTCTTTTTGCGCTCTCTTTTCTCTCTCTTTTGTTTTGGGAATTTTTTTTCCTCTTTATTCTCTTTTGTTTTGGGAATTTTTTTTCCTCTTCCATTTTTTTCCAAGCCCAACAATTGATGATCATTGAGAGGGGGATTTAGAAAAAGTATCACTTACCTTCTTCGGACCATCATTTGGGTGGTAACTGCCAATAAAAGAAAACATTGGCCCACCCAGCTCACCTACACATGACTGTCCTGTCTGCCTGTCTGTTCCAAGTGACTGTCTGGCTGTCAGGTTCCGCCGGATTCCGAGTGAGCAGCTTGTGATGTCATAGAGGGCAGATTGTGATGTCACACAAAGGGTCCTGCCACATGAATGCCTGTCCATCTGACTGTCTACTACTACTGCTGCTGAATGGGCTCAAAACAGGAAAGCCGTCATTGCACCTGATTGTGCAAGATTCCTCCTTCTCCTCTGCAGCAGCTAGCTGATTGATTTACTCAGCAGCAGTTCGTCAGGGACACAGGCATGCGGCAGCAAAGAGCGAGGAGACAGCTGGCTGCTGCTGCTTGCCTGTTGGTCGTCTGCCTAGTGGGTGTGTGTCTGTTGACGCGACGTCAACAGACGGGGCGGAGCACATGCAAATTTGGCCTCCTACCCAGCTGAGGCACCCTGCCCGCCCGCCGACGACCTAATCACAAAATCAGTTGGATGGCTACTCGTCCTCCGGTCCCTGTCCAGCACTTCAAGTCCTATTCATACCTGCCGTACAGCCTGGTATCTTTCAGACTGCAACGTCAAAGAAGTGATGTGTGTGTGTTAGATGTGTCCGTGGTGCTGATCTCTTCTCCACCAGTGTTGGTGGCCGAATTCCGGTTTGCGCGCTTTGCTGGGACCCCATTCGGGTTATCGCTTCTCGGCCTTTTGGCTAAGATCAAGTGTAGTATCTGTTCTTATCAGTTTAATATCTGATACGCCCCCTATCTGGGGGCCATATATTAAATGGATTTTTAGAACAGGGAGATGGAAGAAGAGCTTGCTCTGTCCACTCCACGCATTGACCTGGTATTGCAGTACTTCCAGGACCGGTGCACCTTCCTAATCTGTTATCCAAAAAAAGACTATTTCCATTCCTGGCACTTGATTTGGAGTATCAATTGTTTGTGCACCTTTGTATTTAGAAATGCATGCATTTGCTGCTTCAAGGTTTAACCCTTGTGCATAAATACTTTCAAATCCTGCCTCAGTGTATCATTTTGTGACTATTTCTTGACTCCTTGAATTGTACTTTCTGGAATCGAGGCAGTTAATTACTTGACGTGACACTACACTTGATATCAGCATATGCGGCCTAGCCAAAAGACCGGAAGCCTGCCTAAATTAAAGGACTTATCAATCGCTGCGACCTCCCAATAAATATGCAAACGCTATGTGACTTACCTACGATCTTACCACGGAAACATCAACTGGATCAAAGCAATGGAATTTTTGGACCCCCTCCCTCTCGATTTGAAATGGCTTGTTTTTTTTTTTTTTTCTTGATCTCTTATATATTTTTTTTCTTTTCTTTTTGCGCTCTCTTTTCTCTCTCTTTTGTTTTGGGAATTTTTTTTCCTCTTTATTCTCTTTTGTTTTGGGAATTTTTTTTCCTCTTCCATTTTTTTCCAAGCCCAACAATTGATGATCATTGAGAGGGGGATTTAGAAAAAGTATCACTTACCTTCTTCGGACCATCATTTGGGTGGTAACTGCCAATAAAAGAAAACATTGGCCCACCCAGCTCACCTACACATGACTGTCCTGTCTGCCTGTCTGTTCCAAGTGACTGTCTGGCTGTCAGGTTCCGCCGGATTCCGAGTGAGCAGCTTGTGATGTCATAGAGGGCAGATTGTGATGTCACACAAAGGGTCCTGCCACATGAATGCCTGTCCATCTGACTGTCTACTACTACTGCTGCTGAATGGGCTCAAAACAGGAAAGCCGTCATTGCACCTGATTGTGCAAGATTCCTCCTTCTCCTCTGCAGCAGCTAGCTGATTGATTTACTCAGCAGCAGTTCGTCAGGGACACAGGCATGCGGCAGCAAAGAGCGAGGAGACAGCTGGCTGCTGCTGCTTGCCTGTTGGTCGTCTGCCTAGTGGGTGTGTGTCTGTTGACGCGACGTCAACAGACGGGGCGGAGCACATGCAAATTTGGCCTCCTACCCAGCTGAGGCACCCTGCCCGCCCGCCGACGACCTAATCACAAAATCAGTTGGATGGCTACTCGTCCTCCGGTCCCTGTCCAGCACTTCAAGTCCTATTCATACCTGCCGTACAGCCTGGTATCTTTCAGACTGCAACGTCAAAGAAGTGATGTGTGTGTGTTAGATGTGTCCGTGGTGCTGATCTCTTCTCCACCAGTGTTGGTGGCCGAATTCCGGTTTGCGCGCTTTGCTGGGACCCCATTCGGGTTATCGCTTCTCGGCCTTTTGGCTAAGATCAAGTGTAGTATCTGTTCTTATCAGTTTAATATCTGATACGCCCCCTATCTGGGGGCCATATATTAAATGGATTTTTAGAACAGGGAGATGGAAGAAGAGCTTGCTCTGTCCACTCCACGCATTGACCTGGTATTGCAGTACTTCCAGGACCGGTGCACCTTCCTAATCTGTTATCCAAAAAAAGACTATTTCCATTCCTGGCACTTGATTTGGAGTATCAATTGTTTGTGCACCTTTGTATTTAGAAATGCATGCATTTGCTGCTTCAAGGTTTAACCCTTGTGCATAAATACTTTCAAATCCTGCCTCAGTGTATCATTTTGTGACTATTTCTTGACTCCTTGAATTGTACTTTCTGGAATCGAGGCAGTTAATTACTTGACGTGACACTACACTTGATATCAGCATATGCGGCCTAGCCAAAAGACCGGAAGCCTGCCTAAATTAAAGGACTTATCAATCGCTGCGACCTCCCAATAAATATGCAAACGCTATGTGACTTACCTACGATCTTACCACGGAAACATCAACTGGATCAAAGCAATGGAATTTTTGGACCCCCTCCCTCTCGATTTGAAATGGCTTGTTTTTTTTTTTTTTTCTTGATCTCTTATATATTTTTTTTCTTTTCTTTTTGCGCTCTCTTTTCTCTCTCTTTTGTTTTGGGAATTTTTTTTCCTCTTTATTCTCTTTTGTTTTGGGAATTTTTTTTCCTCTTCCATTTTTTTCCAAGCCCAACAATTGATGATCATTGAGAGGGGGATTTAGAAAAAGTATCACTTACCTTCTTCGGACCATCATTTGGGTGGTAACTGCCAATAAAAGAAAACATTGGCCCACCCAGCTCACCTACACATGACTGTCCTGTCTGCCTGTCTGTTCCAAGTGACTGTCTGGCTGTCAGGTTCCGCCGGATTCCGAGTGAGCAGCTTGTGATGTCATAGAGGGCAGATTGTGATGTCACACAAAGGGTCCTGCCACATGAATGCCTGTCCATCTGACTGTCTACTACTACTGCTGCTGAATGGGCTCAAAACAGGAAAGCCGTCATTGCACCTGATTGTGCAAGATTCCTCCTTCTCCTCTGCAGCAGCTAGCTGATTGATTTACTCAGCAGCAGTTCGTCAGGGACACAGGCATGCGGCAGCAAAGAGCGAGGAGACAGCTGGCTGCTGCTGCTTGCCTGTTGGTCGTCTGCCTAGTGGGTGTGTGTCTGTTGACGCGACGTCAACAGACGGGGCGGAGCACATGCAAATTTGGCCTCCTACCCAGCTGAGGCACCCTGCCCGCCCGCCGACGACCTAATCACAAAATCAGTTGGATGGCTACTCGTCCTCCGGTCCCTGTCCAGCACTTCAAGTCCTATTCATACCTGCCGTACAGCCTGGTATCTTTCAGACTGCAACGTCAAAGAAGTGATGTGTGTGTGTTAGATGTGTCCGTGGTGCTGATCTCTTCTCCACCAGTGTTGGTGGCCGAATTCCGGTTTGCGCGCTTTGCTGGGACCCCATTCGGGTTATCGCTTCTCGGCCTTTTGGCTAAGATCAAGTGTAGTATCTGTTCTTATCAGTTTAATATCTGATACGCCCCCTATCTGGGGGCCATATATTAAATGGATTTTTAGAACAGGGAGATGGAAGAAGAGCTTGCTCTGTCCACTCCACGCATTGACCTGGTATTGCAGTACTTCCAGGACCGGTGCACCTTCCTAATCTGTTATCCAAAAAAAGACTATTTCCATTCCTGGCACTTGATTTGGAGTATCAATTGTTTGTGCACCTTTGTATTTAGAAATGCATGCATTTGCTGCTTCAAGGTTTAACCCTTGTGCATAAATACTTTCAAATCCTGCCTCAGTGTATCATTTTGTGACTCTATTTCTTGACTCCTTGAATTGTACTTTCTGGAATCGAGGCAGTTAATTACTTGACGTGACACTACACTTGATATCAGCATATGCGGCCTAGCCAAAAGACCGGAAGCCTGCCTAAATTAAAGGACTTATCAATCGCTGCGACCTCCCAATAAATATGCAAACGCTATGTGACTTACCTACGATCTTACCACGGAAACATCAACTGGATCAAAGCAATGGAATTTTTGGACCCCCTCCCTCTCGATTTGAAATGGCTTGTTTTTTTTTTTTTTTCTTGATCTCTTATATATTTTTTTTCTTTTCTTTTTGCGCTCTCTTTTCTCTCTCTTTTGTTTTGGGAATTTTTTTTCCTCTTTATTCTCTTTTGTTTTGGGAATTTTTTTTCCTCTTCCATTTTTTTCCAAGCCCAACAATTGATGATCATTGAGAGGGGGATTTAGAAAAAGTATCACTTACCTTCTTCGGACCATCATTTGGGTGGTAACTGCCAATAAAAGAAAACATTGGCCCACCCAGCTCACCTACACATGACTGTCCTGTCTGCCTGTCTGTTCCAAGTGACTGTCTGGCTGTCAGGTTCCGCCGGATTCCGAGTGAGCAGCTTGTGATGTCATAGAGGGCAGATTGTGATGTCACACAAAGGGTCCTGCCACATGAATGCCTGTCCATCTGACTGTCTACTACTACTGCTGCTGAATGGGCTCAAAACAGGAAAGCCGTCATTGCACCTGATTGTGCAAGATTCCTCCTTCTCCTCTGCAGCAGCTAGCTGATTGATTTACTCAGCAGCAGTTCGTCAGGGACACAGGCATGCGGCAGCAAAGAGCGAGGAGACAGCTGGCTGCTGCTGCTTGCCTGTTGGTCGTCTGCCTAGTGGGTGTGTGTCTGTTGACGCGACGTCAACAGACGGGGCGGAGCACATGCAAATTTGGCCTCCTACCCAGCTGAGGCACCCTGCCCGCCCGCCGACGACCTAATCACAAAATCAGTTGGATGGCTACTCGTCCTCCGGTCCCTGTCCAGCACTTCAAGTCCTATTCATACCTGCCGTACAGCCTGGTATCTTTCAGACTGCAACGTCAAAGAAGTGATGTGTGTGTGTTAGATGTGTCCGTGGTGCTGATCTCTTCTCCACCAGTGTTGGTGGCCGAATTCCGGTTTGCGCGCTTTGCTGGGACCCCATTCGGGTTATCGCTTCTCGGCCTTTTGGCTAAGATCAAGTGTAGTATCTGTTCTTATCAGTTTAATATCTGATACGCCCCCTATCTGGGGGCCATATATTAAATGGATTTTTAGAACAGGGAGATGGAAGAAGAGCTTGCTCTGTCCACTCCACGCATTGACCTGGTATTGCAGTACTTCCAGGACCGGTGCACCTTCCTAATCTGTTATCCAAAAAAAGACTATTTCCATTCCTGGCACTTGATTTGGAGTATCAATTGTTTGTGCACCTTTGTATTTAGAAATGCATGCATTTGCTGCTTCAAGGTTTAACCCTTGTGCATAAATACTTTCAAATCCTGCCTCAGTGTATCATTTTGTGACTATTTCTTGACTCCTTGAATTGTACTTTCTGGAATCGAGGCAGTTAATTACTTGACGTGACACTACACTTGATATCAGCATATGCGGCCTAGCCAAAAGACCGGAAGCCTGCCTAAATTAAAGGACTTATCAATCGCTGCGACCTCCCAATAAATATGCAAACGCTATGTGACTTACCTACGATCTTACCACGGAAACATCAACTGGATCAAAGCAATGGAATTTTTGGACCCCCTCCCTCTCGATTTGAAATGGCTTGTTTTTTTTTTTTTTTCTTGATCTCTTATATATTTTTTTTCTTTTCTTTTTGCGCTCTCTTTTCTCTCTCTTTTGTTTTGGGAATTTTTTTTCCTCTTTATTCTCTTTTGTTTTGGGAATTTTTTTCCTCTTCCATTTTTTTCCAAGCCCAACAATTGATGATCATTGAGAGGGGGATTTAGAAAAAGTATCACTTACCTTCTTCGGACCATCATTTGGGTGGTAACTGCCAATAAAAGAAAACATTGGCCCACCCAGCTCACCTACACATGACTGTCCTGTCTGCCTGTCTGTTCCAAGTGACTGTCTGGCTGTCAGGTTCCGCCGGATTCCGAGTGAGCAGCTTGTGATGTCATAGAGGGCAGATTGTGATGTCACACAAAGGGTCCTGCCACATGAATGCCTGTCCATCTGACTGTCTACTACTACTGCTGCTGAATGGCTCAAAACAGGAAAGCCGTCATTGCACCTGATTGTGCAAGATTCCTCCTTCTCCTCTGCAGCAGCTAGCTGATTGATTTACTCAGCAGCAGTTCGTCAGGGACACAGGCATGCGGCAGCAAAGAGCGAGGAGACAGCTGGCTGCTGCTGCTTGCCTGTTGGTCGTCTGCCTAGTGGGTGTGTGTCTGTTGACGCGACGTCAACAGACGGGGCGGAGCACATGCAAATTTGGCCTCCTACCCAGCTGAGGCACCCTGCCCGCCCGCCGACGACCTAATCACAAAATCAGTTGGATGGCTACTCGTCCTCCGGTCCCTGTCCAGCACTTCAAGTCCTATTCATACCTGCCGTACAGCCTGGTATCTTTCAGACTGCAACGTCAAAGAAGTGATGTGTGTGTGTTAGATGTGTCCGTGGTGCTGATCTCTTCTCCACCAGTGTTGGTGGCCGAATTCCGGTTTGCGCGCTTTGCTGGGACCCCATTCGGGTTATCGCTTCTCGGCCTTTTGGCTAAGATCAAGTGTAGTATCTGTTCTTATCAGTTTAATATCTGATACGCCCCCTATCTGGGGGCCATATATTAAATGGATTTTTAGAACAGGGAGATGGAAGAAGAGCTTGCTCTGTCCACTCCACGCATTGACCTGGTATTGCAGTACTTCCAGGACCGGTGCACCTTCCTAATCTGTTATCCAAAAAAAGACTATTTCCATTCCTGGCACTTGATTTGGAGTATCAATTGTTTGTGCACCTTTGTATTTAGAAATGCATGCATTTGCTGCTTCAAGGTTTAACCCTTGTGCATAAATACTTTCAAATCCTGCCTCAGTGTATCATTTTGTGACTATTTCTTGACTCCTTGAATTGTACTTTCTGGAATCGAGGCAGTTAATTACTTGACGTGACACTACACTTGATATCAGCATATGCGGCCTAGCCAAAAGACCGGAAGCCTGCCTAAATTAAAGGACTTATCAATCGCTGCGACCTCCCAATAAATATGCAAACGCTATGTGACTTACCTACGATCTTACCACGGAAACATCAACTGGATCAAAGCAATGGAATTTTTGGACCCCCTCCCTCTCGATTTGAAATGGCTTGTTTTTTTTTTTTTTCTTGATCTCTTATATATTTTTTTTCTTTTCTTTTTGCGCTCTCTTTTCTCTCTCTTTTGTTTTGGGAATTTTTTTTCCTCTTTATTCTCTTTTGTTTTGGGAATTTTTTTTCCTCTTCCATTTTTTTCCAAGCCCAACAATTGATGATCATTGAGAGGGGGATTTAGAAAAAGTATCACTTACCTTCTTCGGACCATCATTTGGGTGGTAACTGCCAATAAAAGAAAACATTGGCCCACCCAGCTCACCTACACATGACTGTCCTGTCTGCCTGTCTGTTCCAAGTGACTGTCTGGCTGTCAGGTTCCGCCGGATTCCGAGTGAGCAGCTTGTGATGTCATAGAGGGCAGATTGTGATGTCACACAAAGGGTCCTGCCACATGAATGCCTGTCCATCTGACTGTCTACTACTACTGCTGCTGAATGGGCTCAAAACAGGAAAGCCGTCATTGCACCTGATTGTGCAAGATTCCTCCTTCTCCTCTGCAGCAGCTAGCTGATTGATTTACTCAGCAGCAGTTCGTCAGGGACACAGGCATGCGGCAGCAAAGAGCGAGGAGACAGCTGGCTGCTGCTGCTTGCCTGTTGGTCGTCTGCCTAGTGGGTGTGTGTCTGTTGACGCGACGTCAACAGACGGGGCGGAGCACATGCAAATTTGGCCTCCTACCCAGCTGAGGCACCCTGCCCGCCCGCCGACGACCTAATCACAAAATCAGTTGGATGGCTACTCGTCCTCCGGTCCCTGTCCAGCACTTCAAGTCCTATTCATACCTGCCGTACAGCCTGGTATCTTTCAGACTGCAACGTCAAAGAAGTGATGTGTGTGTGTTAGATGTGTCCGTGGTGCTGATCTCTTCTCCACCAGTGTTGGTGGCCGAATTCCGGTTTGCGCGCTTTGCTGGGACCCCATTCGGGTTATCGCTTCTCGGCCTTTTGGCTAAGATCAAGTGTAGTATCTGTTCTTATCAGTTTAATATCTGATACGCCCCCTATCTGGGGGCCATATATTAAATGGATTTTTAGAACAGGGAGATGGAAGAAGAGCTTGCTCTGTCCACTCCACGCATTGACCTGGTATTGCAGTACTTCCAGGACCGGTGCACCTTCCTAATCTGTTATCCAAAAAAAGACTATTTCCATTCCTGGCACTTGATTTGGAGTATCAATTGTTTGTGCACCTTTGTATTTAGAAATGCATGCATTTGCTGCTTCAAGGTTTAACCCTTGTGCATAAATACTTTCAAATCCTGCCTCAGTGTATCATTTTGTGACTATTTCTTGACTCCTTGAATTGTACTTTCTGGAATCGAGGCAGTTAATTACTTGACGTGACACTACACTTGATATCAGCATATGCGGCCTAGCCAAAAGACCGGAAGCCTGCCTAAATTAAAGGACTTATCAATCGCTGCGACCTCCCAATAAATATGCAAACGCTATGTGACTTACCTACGATCTTACCACGGAAACATCAACTGGATCAAAGCAATGGAATTTTTGGACCCCCTCCCTCTCGATTTGAAATGGCTTGTTTTTTTTTTTTTTTCTTGATCTCTTATATATTTTTTTTCTTTTCTTTTTGCGCTCTCTTTTCTCTCTCTTTTGTTTTGGGAATTTTTTTTCCTCTTTATTCTCTTTTGTTTTGGGAATTTTTTTTCCTCTTCCATTTTTTTCCAAGCCCAACAATTGATGATCATTGAGAGGGGGATTTAGAAAAAGTATCACTTACCTTCTTCGGACCATCATTTGGGTGGTAACTGCCAATAAAAGAAAACATTGGCCCACCCAGCTCACCTACACATGACTGTCCTGTCTGCCTGTCTGTTCCAAGTGACTGTCTGGCTGTCAGGTTCCGCCGGATTCCGAGTGAGCAGCTTGTGATGTCATAGAGGGCAGATTGTGATGTCACACAAAGGGTCCTGCCACATGAATGCCTGTCCATCTGACTGTCTACTACTACTGCTGCTGAATGGGCTCAAAACAGGAAAGCCGTCATTGCACCTGATTGTGCAAGATTCCTCCTTCTCCTCTGCAGCAGCTAGCTGATTGATTTACTCAGCAGCAGTTCGTCAGGGACACAGGCATGCGGCAGCAAAGAGCGAGGAGACAGCTGGCTGCTGCTGCTTGCCTGTTGGTCGTCTGCCTAGTGGGTGTGTGTCTGTTGACGCGACGTCAACAGACGGGGCGGAGCACATGCAAATTTGGCCTCCTACCCAGCTGAGGCACCCTGCCCGCCCGCCGACGACCTAATCACAAAATCAGTTGGATGGCTACTCGTCCTCCGGTCCCTGTCCAGCACTTCAAGTCCTATTCATACCTGCCGTACAGCCTGGTATCTTTCAGACTGCAACGTCAAAGAAGTGATGTGTGTGTGTTAGATGTGTCCGTGGTGCTGATCTCTTCTCCACCAGTGTTGGTGGCCGAATTCCGGTTTGCGCGCTTTGCTGGGACCCCATTCGGGTTATCGCTTCTCGGCCTTTTGGCTAAGATCAAGTGTAGTATCTGTTCTTATCAGTTTAATATCTGATACGCCCCCTATCTGGGGGCCATATATTAAATGGATTTTTAGAACAGGGAGATGGAAGAAGAGCTTGCTCTGTCCACTCCACGCATTGACCTGGTATTGCAGTACTTCCAGGACCGGTGCACCTTCCTAATCTGTTATCCAAAAAAAGACTATTTCCATTCCTGGCACTTGATTTGGAGTATCAATTGTTTGTGCACCTTTGTATTTAGAAATGCATGCATTTGCTGCTTCAAGGTTTAACCCTTGTGCATAAATACTTTCAAATCCTGCCTCAGTGTATCATTTTGTGACTATTTCTTGACTCCTTGAATTGTACTTTCTGGAATCGAGGCAGTTAATTACTTGACGTGACACTACACTTGATATCAGCATATGCGGCCTAGCCAAAAGACCGGAAGCCTGCCTAAATTAAAGGACTTATCAATCGCTGCGACCTCCCAATAAATATGCAAACGCTATGTGACTTACCTACGATCTTACCACGGAAACATCAACTGGATCAAAGCAATGGAATTTTTGGACCCCCTCCCTCTCGATTTGAAATGGCTTGTTTTTTTTTTTTTTTCTTGATCTCTTATATATTTTTTTTCTTTTCTTTTTGCGCTCTCTTTTCTCTCTCTTTTGTTTTGGGAATTTTTTTTCCTCTTTATTCTCTTTTGTTTTGGGAATTTTTTTTCCTCTTCCATTTTTTTCCAAGCCCAACAATTGATGATCATTGAGAGGGGGATTTAGAAAAAGTATCACTTACCTTCTTCGGACCATCATTTGGGTGGTAACTGCCAATAAAAGAAAACATTGGCCCACCCAGCTCACCTACACATGACTGTCCTGTCTGCCTGTCTGTTCCAAGTGACTGTCTGGCTGTCAGGTTCCGCCGGATTCCGAGTGAGCAGCTTGTGATGTCATAGAGGGCAGATTGTGATGTCACACAAAGGGTCCTGCCACATGAATGCCTGTCCATCTGACTGTCTACTACTACTGCTGCTGAATGGGCTCAAAACAGGAAAGCCGTCATTGCACCTGATTGTGCAAGATTCCTCCTTCTCCTCTGCAGCAGCTAGCTGATTGATTTACTCAGCAGCAGTTCGTCAGGGACACAGGCATGCGGCAGCAAAGAGCGAGGAGACAGCTGGCTGCTGCTGCTTGCCTGTTGGTCGTCTGCCTAGTGGGTGTGTGTCTGTTGACGCGACGTCAACAGACGGGGCGGAGCACATGCAAATTTGGCCTCCTACCCAGCTGAGGCACCCTGCCCGCCCGCCGACGACCTAATCACAAAATCAGTTGGATGGCTACTCGTCCTCCGGTCCCTGTCCAGCACTTCAAGTCCTATTCATACCTGCCGTACAGCCTGGTATCTTTCAGACTGCAACGTCAAAGAAGTGATGTGTGTGTGTTAGATGTGTCCGTGGTGCTGATCTCTTCTCCACCAGTGTTGGTGGCCGAATTCCGGTTTGCGCGCTTTGCTGGGACCCCATTCGGGTTATCGCTTCTCGGCCTTTTGGCTAAGATCAAGTGTAGTATCTGTTCTTATCAGTTTAATATCTGATACGCCCCCTATCTGGGGGCCATATATTAAATGGATTTTTAGAACAGGGAGATGGAAGAAGAGCTTGCTCTGTCCACTCCACGCATTGACCTGGTATTGCAGTACTTCCAGGACCGGTGCACCTTCCTAATCTGTTATCCAAAAAAAGACTATTTCCATTCCTGGCACTTAATTTGGAGTATCAATTGTTTGTGCACCTTTGTATTTAGAAATGCATGCATTTGCTGCTTCAAGGTTTAACCCTTGTGCATAAATACTTTCAAATCCTGCCTCAGTGTATCATTTTGTGACTATTTCTTGACTCCTTGAATTGTACTTTCTGGAATCGAGGCAGTTAATTACTTGACGTGACACTACACTTGATATCAGCATATGCGGCCTAGCCAAAAGACCGGAAGCCTGCCTAAATTAAAGGACTTATCAATCGCTGCGACCTCCCAATAAATATGCAAACGCTATGTGACTTACCTACGATCTTACCACGGAAACATCAACTGGATCAAAGCAATGGAATTTTTGGACCCCCTCCCTCTCGATTTGAAATGGCTTGTTTTTTTTTTTTTTTCTTGATCTCTTATATATTTTTTTTCTTTTCTTTTTGCGCTCTCTTTTCTCTCTCTTTTGTTTTGGGAATTTTTTTTCCTCTTTATTCTCTTTTGTTTTGGGAATTTTTTTTCCTCTTCCATTTTTTTCCAAGCCCAACAATTGATGATCATTGAGAGGGGGATTTAGAAAAAGTATCACTTACCTTCTTCGGACCATCATTTGGGTGGTAACTGCCAATAAAAGAAAACATTGGCCCACCCAGCTCACCTACACATGACTGTCCTGTCTGCCTGTCTGTTCCAAGTGACTGTCTGGCTGTCAGGTTCCGCCGGATTCCGAGTGAGCAGCTTGTGATGTCATAGAGGGCAGATTGTGATGTCACACAAAGGGTCCTGCCACATGAATGCCTGTCCATCTGACTGTCTACTACTACTGCTGCTGAATGGGCTCAAAACAGGAAAGCCGTCATTGCACCTGATTGTGCAAGATTCCTCCTTCTCCTCTGCAGCAGCTAGCTGATTGATTTACTCAGCAGCAGTTCGTCAGGGACACAGGCATGCGGCAGCAAAGAGCGAGGAGACAGCTGGCTGCTGCTGCTTGCCTGTTGGTCGTCTGCCTAGTGGGTGTGTGTCTGTTGACGCGACGTCAACAGACGGGGCGGAGCACATGCAAATTTGGCCTCCTACCCAGCTGAGGCACCCTGCCCGCCCGCCGACGACCTAATCACAAAATCAGTTGGATGGCTACTCGTCCTCCGGTCCCTGTCCAGCACTTCAAGTCCTATTCATACCTGCCGTACAGCCTGGTATCTTTCAGACTGCAACGTCAAAGAAGTGATGTGTGTGTGTTAGATGTGTCCGTGGTGCTGATCTCTTCTCCACCAGTGTTGGTGGCCGAATTCCGGTTTGCGCGCTTTGCTGGGACCCCATTCGGGTTATCGCTTCTCGGCCTTTTGGCTAAGATCAAGTGTAGTATCTGTTCTTATCAGTTTAATATCTGATACGCCCCCTATCTGGGGGCCATATATTAAATGGATTTTTAGAACAGGGAGATGGAAGAAGAGCTTGCTCTGTCCACTCCACGCATTGACCTGGTATTGCAGTACTTCCAGGACCGGTGCACCTTCCTAATCTGTTATCCAAAAAAAGACTATTTCCATTCCTGGCACTTGATTTGGAGTATCAATTGTTTGTGCACCTTTGTATTTAGAAATGCATGCATTTGCTGCTTCAAGGTTTAACCCTTGTGCATAAATACTTTCAAATCCTGCCTCAGTGTATCATTTTGTGACTATTTCTTGACTCCTTGAATTGTACTTTCTGGAATCGAGGCAGTTAATTACTTGACGTGACACTACACTTGATATCAGCATATGCGGCCTAGCCAAAAGACCGGAAGCCTGCCTAAATTAAAGGACTTATCAATCGCTGCGACCTCCCAATAAATATGCAAACGCTATGTGACTTACCTACGATCTTACCACGGAAACATCAACTGGATCAAAGCAATGGAATTTTTGGACCCCCTCCCTCTCGATTTGAAATGGCTTGTTTTTTTTTTTTTTTCTTGATCTCTTATATATTTTTTTTCTTTTCTTTTTGCGCTCTCTTTTCTCTCTCTTTTGTTTTGGGAATTTTTTTTCCTCTTTATTCTCTTTTGTTTTGGGAATTTTTTTTCCTCTTCCATTTTTTTCCAAGCCCAACAATTGATGATCATTGAGAGGGGGATTTAGAAAAAGTATCACTTACCTTCTTCGGACCATCATTTGGGTGGTAACTGCCAATAAAAGAAAACATTGGCCCACCCAGCTCACCTACACATGACTGTCCTGTCTGCCTGTCTGTTCCAAGTGACTGTCTGGCTGTCAGGTTCCGCCGGATTCCGAGTGAGCAGCTTGTGATGTCATAGAGGGCAGATTGTGATGTCACACAAAGGGTCCTGCCACATGAATGCCTGTCCATCTGACTGTCTACTACTACTGCTGCTGAATGGGCTCAAAACAGGAAAGCCGTCATTGCACCTGATTGTGCAAGATTCCTCCTTCTCCTCTGCAGCAGCTAGCTGATTGATTTACTCAGCAGCAGTTCGTCAGGGACACAGGCATGCGGCAGCAAAGAGCGAGGAGACAGCTGGCTGCTGCTGCTTGCCTGTTGGTCGTCTGCCTAGTGGGTGTGTGTCTGTTGACGCGACGTCAACAGACGGGGCGGAGCACATGCAAATTTGGCCTCCTACCCAGCTGAGGCACCCTGCCCGCCCGCCGACGACCTAATCACAAAATCAGTTGGATGGCTACTCGTCCTCCGGTCCCTGTCCAGCACTTCAAGTCCTATTCATACCTGCCGTACAGCCTGGTATCTTTCAGACTGCAACGTCAAAGAAGTGATGTGTGTGTGTTAGATGTGTCCGTGGTGCTGATCTCTTCTCCACCAGTGTTGGTGGCCGAATTCCGGTTTGCGCGCTTTGCTGGGACCCCATTCGGGTTATCGCTTCTCGGCCTTTTGGCTAAGATCAAGTGTAGTATCTGTTCTTATCAGTTTAATATCTGATACGCCCCCTATCTGGGGGCCATATATTAAATGGATTTTTAGAACAGGGAGATGGAAGAAGAGCTTGCTCTGTCCACTCCACGCATTGACCTGGTATTGCAGTACTTCCAGGACCGGTGCACCTTCCTAATCTGTTATCCAAAAAAAGACTATTTCCATTCCTGGCACTTGATTTGGAGTATCAATTGTTTGTGCACCTTTGTATTTAGAAATGCATGCATTTGCTGCTTCAAGGTTTAACCCTTGTGCATAAATACTTTCAAATCCTGCCTCAGTGTATCATTTTGTGACTATTTCTTGACTCCTTGAATTGTACTTTCTGGAATCGAGGCAGTTAATTACTTGACGTGACACTACACTTGATATCAGCATATGCGGCCTAGCCAAAAGACCGGAAGCCTGCCTAAATTAAAGGACTTATCAATCGCTGCGACCTCCCAATAAATATGCAAACGCTATGTGACTTACCTACGATCTTACCACGGAAACATCAACTGGATCAAAGCAATGGAATTTTTGGACCCCCTCCCTCTCGATTTGAAATGGCTTGTTTTTTTTTTTTTTCTTGATCTCTTATATATTTTTTTTCTTTTCTTTTTGCGCTCTCTTTTCTCTCTCTTTTGTTTTGGGAATTTTTTTTCCTCTTTATTCTCTTTTGTTTTGGGAATTTTTTTTCCTCTTCCATTTTTTTCCAAGCCCAACAATTGATGATCATTGAGAGGGGGATTTAGAAAAAGTATCACTTACCTTCTTCGGACCATCATTTGGGTGGTAACTGCCAATAAAAGAAAACATTGGCCCACCCAGCTCACCTACACATGACTGTCCTGTCTGCCTGTCTGTTCCAAGTGACTGTCTGGCTGTCAGGTTCCGCCGGATTCCGAGTGAGCAGCTTGTGATGTCATAGAGGGCAGATTGTGATGTCACACAAAGGGTCCTGCCACATGAATGCCTGTCCATCTGACTGTCTACTACTACTGCTGCTGAATGGGCTCAAAACAGGAAAGCCGTCATTGCACCTGATTGTGCAAGATTCCTCCTTCTCCTCTGCAGCAGCTAGCTGATTGATTTACTCAGCAGCAGTTCGTCAGGGACACAGGCATGCGGCAGCAAAGAGCGAGGAGACAGCTGGCTGCTGCTGCTTGCCTGTTGGTCGTCTGCCTAGTGGGTGTGTGTCTGTTGACGCGACGTCAACAGACGGGGCGGAGCACATGCAAATTTGGCCTCCTACCCAGCTGAGGCACCCTGCCCGCCCGCCGACGACCTAATCACAAAATCAGTTGGATGGCTACTCGTCCTCCGGTCCCTGTCCAGCACTTCAAGTCCTATTCATACCTGCCGTACAGCCTGGTATCTTTCAGACTGCAACGTCAAAGAAGTGATGTGTGTGTGTTAGATGTGTCCGTGGTGCTGATCTCTTCTCCACCAGTGTTGGTGGCCGAATTCCGGTTTGCGCGCTTTGCTGGGACCCCATTCGGGTTATCGCTTCTCGGCCTTTTGGCTAAGATCAAGTGTAGTATCTGTTCTTATCAGTTTAATATCTGATACGCCCCCTATCTGGGGGCCATATATTAAATGGATTTTTAGAACAGGGAGATGGAAGAAGAGCTTGCTCTGTCCACTCCACGCATTGACCTGGTATTGCAGTACTTCCAGGACCGGTGCACCTTCCTAATCTGTTATCCAAAAAAAGACTATTTCCATTCCTGGCACTTGATTTGGAGTATCAATTGTTTGTGCACCTTTGTATTTAGAAATGCATGCATTTGCTGCTTCAAGGTTTAACCCTTGTGCATAAATACTTTCAAATCCTGCCTCAGTGTATCATTTTGTGACTATTTCTTGACTCCTTGAATTGTACTTTCTGGAATCGAGGCAGTTAATTACTTGACGTGACACTACACTTGATATCAGCATATGCGGCCTAGCCAAAAGACCGGAAGCCTGCCTAAATTAAAGGACTTATCAATCGCTGCGACCTCCCAATAAATATGCAAACGCTATGTGACTTACCTACGATCTTACCACGGAAACATCAACTGGATCAAAGCAATGGAATTTTTGGACCCCCTCCCTCTCGATTTGAAATGGCTTGTTTTTTTTTTTTTTTCTTGATCTCTTATATATTTTTTTTCTTTTCTTTTTGCGCTCTCTTTTCTCTCTCTTTTGTTTTGGGAATTTTTTTTCCTCTTTATTCTCTTTTGTTTTGGGAATTTTTTTTCCTCTTCCATTTTTTTCCAAGCCCAACAATTGATGATCATTGAGAGGGGGATTTAGAAAAAGTATCACTTACCTTCTTCGGACCATCATTTGGGTGGTAACTGCCAATAAAAGAAAACATTGGCCCACCCAGCTCACCTACACATGACTGTCCTGTCTGCCTGTCTGTTCCAAGTGACTGTCTGGCTGTCAGGTTCCGCCGGATTCCGAGTGAGCAGCTTGTGATGTCATAGAGGGCAGATTGTGATGTCACACAAAGGGTCCTGCCACATGAATGCCTGTCCATCTGACTGTCTACTACTACTGCTGCTGAATGGGCTCAAAACAGGAAAGCCGTCATTGCACCTGATTGTGCAAGATTCCTCCTTCTCCTCTGCAGCAGCTAGCTGATTGATTTACTCAGCAGCAGTTCGTCAGGGACACAGGCATGCGGCAGCAAAGAGCGAGGAGACAGCTGGCTGCTGCTGCTTGCCTGTTGGTCGTCTGCCTAGTGGGTGTGTGTCTGTTGACGCGACGTCAACAGACGGGGCGGAGCACATGCAAATTTGGCCTCCTACCCAGCTGAGGCACCCTGCCCGCCCGCCGACGACCTAATCACAAAATCAGTTGGATGGCTACTCGTCCTCCGGTCCCTGTCCAGCACTTCAAGTCCTATTCATACCTGCCGTACAGCCTGGTATCTTTCAGACTGCAACGTCAAAGAAGTGATGTGTGTGTGTTAGATGTGTCCGTGGTGCTGATCTCTTCTCCACCAGTGTTGGTGGCCGAATTCCGGTTTGCGCGCTTTGCTGGGACCCCATTCGGGTTATCGCTTCTCGGCCTTTTGGCTAAGATCAAGTGTAGTATCTGTTCTTATCAGTTGGGTATGGACTGGCCTCTGGCAGAGAATAGAGAAAGGTGAGACTGAGTAGCTGCTCTGATGGGCGGAGGGTGTGGGACCCCTCTGTTTTTTCCCGGGAGTAGTGAAAAGTCTCACTGAGTATCTTCACCTCTGCCTTTGGTAGGAGGTGTTGTTTCCGTAAATCCACTGGTAAGAGGGGGGGAGAAACACTGGGCCTAGTAGTTTGACTCTCTTGACGGGGTTTGTAGCCCCCGAAGGATGAGTCAGCGAAAGGCTCAGTCTAGTATCCAATCCCAGGGAGCGGAGAAAGGTTGGGACTGAGTAGATGGCTCCTGTTCCAGAGGTTCGTAGCCTCTGATGGGGAGACCGCGAAAGGCCCAGCTTAGTACCTTAACCCTGGGAGCGGAGAAACACTGGGACTGAGTAGATTGCTCTTCCGGAGGGGGTGCAGCCCCTAAGGGAGTCTTTCGAAAGGCCCAGTGGAGTACCCATTCCCATGCCAGGGGCTGGAAAATGCCTGCTGGTGAGACGGAGAAAAACTTGGTCGGACGCTGAAGGGTCGGCTGCCTGGAGTCCGAGGCTGCACTGTGCCCCCGGGGAAACTCGGGGGTGCCTGATCTGCACTGGTGTCCAGCACCATGCACTTTATGGCACACACACTGCGCACTTCCCTCTAGGTTAGGCTACACGTCCTTACCTCGTCCTTTTGGATGGGGTAGGACAATTTTTTACACCCCCACCCCGGCCTTCTGGCTAGGGCCTCTTTTATTTATTTCTTTGATTTGCACTTTTGAGCACTTCACGTTTTTCGTTAGTTTGTCACGTTTTTTCATTTGGGTAGTGCGGCTGTCCCTAACGGGCCTTCCGTTCCCCAAACGTGACTGGGACTCTTCACCTTCTGGGGAGAGTCCCGGTTCCCTCGAGGGCAACCCCGAGCCGCAAGGCGGAGGGAAGCCTAAGTCGGGTCTCTCCAAAGCACGGGCTGCGGAGGACCCACCGTCCGAAACCCTTCCGGGGGTGGAGGAAAAGCGGGTCTCTCTAAGCTTCGGCGAAGAGGACCCACCGATCCCTTTTTTCCCTTCCTTGGCCTTATGGTTGAGGGGGGTTAGGGGAACCATGGGGCCTTTCTCCTTTGGGAGAGGGCCACACGTTCGTACGGCTGCCCCCTGTGCACGCGTTTAGTCACGTCACTGGTGGTGGTGGGAGCACACCTCGGGCTCCCTGAGTTTCTTCAAATTCAAACTCATCTGTTCTTATCAGTTTAATATCTGATACGCCCCCTATCTGGGGGCCATATATTAAATGGATTTTTAGAACAGGGAGATGGAAGAAGAGCTTGCTCTGTCCACTCCACGCATTGACCTGGTATTGCAGTACTTCCAGGACCGGTGCACCTTCCTAATCTGTTATCCAAAAAAAGACTATTTCCATTCCTGGCACTTGATTTGGAGTATCAATTGTTTGTGCACCTTTGTATTTAGAAATGCATGCATTTGCTGCTTCAAGGTTTAACCCTTGTGCATAAATACTTTCAAATCCTGCCTCAGTGTATCATTTTGTGACTATTTCTTGACTCCTTGAATTGTACTTTCTGGAATCGAGGCAGTTAATTACTTGACGTGACACTACACTTGATATCAGCATATGCGGCCTAGCCAAAAGACCGGAAGCCTGCCTAAATTAAAGGACTTATCAATCGCTGCGACCTCCCAATAAATATGCAAACGCTATGTGACTTACCTACGATCTTACCACGGAAACATCAACTGGATCAAAGCAATGGAATTTTTGGACCCCCTCCCTCTCGATTTGAAATGGCTTGTTTTTTTTTTTTTTTCTTGATCTCTTATATATTTTTTTTCTTTTCTTTTTGCGCTCTCTTTTCTCTCTCTTTTGTTTTGGGAATTTTTTTTCCTCTTTATTCTCTTTTGTTTTGGGAATTTTTTTTCCTCTTCCATTTTTTTCCAAGCCCAACAATTGATGATCATTGAGAGGGGGATTTAGAAAAAGTATCACTTACCTTCTTCGGACCATCATTTGGGTGGTAACTGCCAATAAAAGAAAACATTGGCCCACCCAGCTCACCTACACATGACTGTCCTGTCTGCCTGTCTGTTCCAAGTGACTGTCTGGCTGTCAGGTTCCGCCGGATTCCGAGTGAGCAGCTTGTGATGTCATAGAGGGCAGATTGTGATGTCACACAAAGGGTCCTGCCACATGAATGCCTGTCCATCTGACTGTCTACTACTACTGCTGCTGAATGGGCTCAAAACAGGAAAGCCGTCATTGCACCTGATTGTGCAAGATTCCTCCTTCTCCTCTGCAGCAGCTAGCTGATTGATTTACTCAGCAGCAGTTCGTCAGGGACACAGGCATGCGGCAGCAAAGAGCGAGGAGACAGCTGGCTGCTGCTGCTTGCCTGTTGGTCGTCTGCCTAGTGGGTGTGTGTCTGTTGACGCGACGTCAACAGACGGGGCGGAGCACATGCAAATTTGGCCTCCTACCCAGCTGAGGCACCCTGCCCGCCCGCCGACGACCTAATCACAAAATCAGTTGGATGGCTACTCGTCCTCCGGTCCCTGTCCAGCACTTCAAGTCCTATTCATACCTGCCGTACAGCCTGGTATCTTTCAGACTGCAACGTCAAAGAAGTGATGTGTGTGTGTTAGATGTGTCCGTGGTGCTGATCTCTTCTCCACCAGTGTTGGTGGCCGAATTCCGGTTTGCGCGCTTTGCTGGGACCCCATTCGGGTTATCGCTTCTCGGCCTTTTGGCTAAGATCAAGTGTAGTATCTGTTCTTATCAGTTTAATATCTGATACGCCCCCTATCTGGGGGCCATATATTAAATGGATTTTTAGAACAGGGAGATGGAAGAAGAGCTTGCTCTGTCCACTCCACGCATTGACCTGGTATTGCAGTACTTCCAGGACCGGTGCACCTTCCTAATCTGTTATCCAAAAAAAGACTATTTCCATTCCTGGCACTTGATTTGGAGTATCAATTGTTTGTGCACCTTTGTATTTAGAAATGCATGCATTTGCTGCTTCAAGGTTTAACCCTTGTGCATAAATACTTTCAAATCCTGCCTCAGTGTATCATTTTGTGACTATTTCTTGACTCCTTGAATTGTACTTTCTGGAATCGAGGCAGTTAATTACTTGACGTGACACTACACTTGATATCAGCATATGCGGCCTAGCCAAAAGACCGGAAGCCTGCCTAAATTAAAGGACTTATCAATCGCTGCGACCTCCCAATAAATATGCAAACGCTATGTGACTTACCTACGATCTTACCACGGAAACATCAACTGGATCAAAGCAATGGAATTTTTGGACCCCCTCCCTCTCGATTTGAAATGGCTTGTTTTTTTTTTTTTTTCTTGATCTCTTATATATTTTTTTTCTTTTCTTTTTGCGCTCTCTTTTCTCTCTCTTTTGTTTTGGGAATTTTTTTTCCTCTTTATTCTCTTTTGTTTTGGGAATTTTTTTTCCTCTTCCATTTTTTTCCAAGCCCAACAATTGATGATCATTGAGAGGGGGATTTAGAAAAAGTATCACTTACCTTCTTCGGACCATCATTTGGGTGGTAACTGCCAATAAAAGAAAACATTGGCCCACCCAGCTCACCTACACATGACTGTCCTGTCTGCCTGTCTGTTCCAAGTGACTGTCTGGCTGTCAGGTTCCGCCGGATTCCGAGTGAGCAGCTTGTGATGTCATAGAGGGCAGATTGTGATGTCACACAAAGGGTCCTGCCACATGAATGCCTGTCCATCTGACTGTCTACTACTACTGCTGCTGAATGGGCTCAAAACAGGAAAGCCGTCATTGCACCTGATTGTGCAAGATTCCTCCTTCTCCTCTGCAGCAGCTAGCTGATTGATTTACTCAGCAGCAGTTCGTCAGGGACACAGGCATGCGGCAGCAAAGAGCGAGGAGACAGCTGGCTGCTGCTGCTTGCCTGTTGGTCGTCTGCCTAGTGGGTGTGTGTCTGTTGACGCGACGTCAACAGACGGGGCGGAGCACATGCAAATTTGGCCTCCTACCCAGCTGAGGCACCCTGCCCGCCCGCCGACGACCTAATCACAAAATCAGTTGGATGGCTACTCGTCCTCCGGTCCCTGTCCAGCACTTCAAGTCCTATTCATACCTGCCGTACAGCCTGGTATCTTTCAGACTGCAACGTCAAAGAAGTGATGTGTGTGTGTTAGATGTGTCCGTGGTGCTGATCTCTTCTCCACCAGTGTTGGTGGCCGAATTCCGGTTTGCGCGCTTTGCTGGGACCCCATTCGGGTTATCGCTTCTCGGCCTTTTGGCTAAGATCAAGTGTAGTATCTGTTCTTATCAGTTTAATATCTGATACGCCCCCTATCTGGGGGCCATATATTAAATGGATTTTTAGAACAGGGAGATGGAAGAAGAGCTTGCTCTGTCCACTCCACGCATTGACCTGGTATTGCAGTACTTCCAGGACCGGTGCACCTTCCTAATCTGTTATCCAAAAAAAGACTATTTCCATTCCTGGCACTTGATTTGGAGTATCAATTGTTTGTGCACCTTTGTATTTAGAAATGCATGCATTTGCTGCTTCAAGGTTTAACCCTTGTGCATAAATACTTTCAAATCCTGCCTCAGTGTATCATTTTGTGACTATTTCTTGACTCCTTGAATTGTACTTTCTGGAATCGAGGCAGTTAATTACTTGACGTGACACTACACTTGATATCAGCATATGCGGCCTAGCCAAAAGACCGGAAGCCTGCCTAAATTAAAGGACTTATCAATCGCTGCGACCTCCCAATAAATATGCAAACGCTATGTGACTTACCTACGATCTTACCACGGAAACATCAACTGGATCAAAGCAATGGAATTTTTGGACCCCCTCCCTCTCGATTTGAAATGGCTTGTTTTTTTTTTTTTTTCTTGATCTCTTATATATTTTTTTTCTTTTCTTTTTGCGCTCTCTTTTCTCTCTCTTTTGTTTTGGGAATTTTTTTTCCTCTTTATTCTCTTTTGTTTTGGGAATTTTTTTTCCTCTTCCATTTTTTTCCAAGCCCAACAATTGATGATCATTGAGAGGGGGATTTAGAAAAAGTATCACTTACCTTCTTCGGACCATCATTTGGGTGGTAACTGCCAATAAAAGAAAACATTGGCCCACCCAGCTCACCTACACATGACTGTCCTGTCTGCCTGTCTGTTCCAAGTGACTGTCTGGCTGTCAGGTTCCGCCGGATTCCGAGTGAGCAGCTTGTGATGTCATAGAGGGCAGATTGTGATGTCACACAAAGGGTCCTGCCACATGAATGCCTGTCCATCTGACTGTCTACTACTACTGCTGCTGAATGGGCTCAAAACAGGAAAGCCGTCATTGCACCTGATTGTGCAAGATTCCTCCTTCTCCTCTGCAGCAGCTAGCTGATTGATTTACTCAGCAGCAGTTCGTCAGGGACACAGGCATGCGGCAGCAAAGAGCGAGGAGACAGCTGGCTGCTGCTGCTTGCCTGTTGGTCGTCTGCCTAGTGGGTGTGTGTCTGTTGACGCGACGTCAACAGACGGGGCGGAGCACATGCAAATTTGGCCTCCTACCCAGCTGAGGCACCCTGCCCGCCCGCCGACGACCTAATCACAAAATCAGTTGGATGGCTACTCGTCCTCCGGTCCCTGTCCAGCACTTCAAGTCCTATTCATACCTGCCGTACAGCCTGGTATCTTTCAGACTGCAACGTCAAAGAAGTGATGTGTGTGTGTTAGATGTGTCCGTGGTGCTGATCTCTTCTCCACCAGTGTTGGTGGCCGAATTCCGGTTTGCGCGCTTTGCTGGGACCCCATTCGGGTTATCGCTTCTCGGCCTTTTGGCTAAGATCAAGTGTAGTATCTGTTCTTATCAGTTTAATATCTGATACGCCCCCTATCTGGGGGCCATATATTAAATGGATTTTTAGAACAGGGAGATGGAAGAAGAGCTTGCTCTGTCCACTCCACGCATTGACCTGGTATTGCAGTACTTCCAGGACCGGTGCACCTTCCTAATCTGTTATCCAAAAAAAGACTATTTCCATTCCTGGCACTTGATTTGGAGTATCAATTGTTTGTGCACCTTTGTATTTAGAAATGCATGCATTTGCTGCTTCAAGGTTTAACCCTTGTGCATAAATACTTTCAAATCCTGCCTCAGTGTATCATTTTGTGACTATTTCTTGACTCCTTGAATTGTACTTTCTGGAATCGAGGCAGTTAATTACTTGACGTGACACTACACTTGATATCAGCATATGCGGCCTAGCCAAAAGACCGGAAGCCTGCCTAAATTAAAGGACTTATCAATCGCTGCGACCTCCCAATAAATATGCAAACGCTATGTGACTTACCTACGATCTTACCACGGAAACATCAACTGGATCAAAGCAATGGAATTTTTGGACCCCCTCCCTCTCGATTTGAAATGGCTTGTTTTTTTTTTTTTTTCTTGATCTCTTATATATTTTTTTTCTTTTCTTTTTGCGCTCTCTTTTCTCTCTCTTTTGTTTTGGGAATTTTTTTTCCTCTTTATTCTCTTTTGTTTTGGGAATTTTTTTTCCTCTTCCATTTTTTTCCAAGCCCAACAATTGATGATCATTGAGAGGGGGATTTAGAAAAAGTATCACTTACCTTCTTCGGACCATCATTTGGGTGGTAACTGCCAATAAAAGAAAACATTGGCCCACCCAGCTCACCTACACATGACTGTCCTGTCTGCCTGTCTGTTCCAAGTGACTGTCTGGCTGTCAGGTTCCGCCGGATTCCGAGTGAGCAGCTTGTGATGTCATAGAGGGCAGATTGTGATGTCACACAAAGGGTCCTGCCACATGAATGCCTGTCCATCTGACTGTCTACTACTACTGCTGCTGAATGGGCTCAAAACAGGAAAGCCGTCATTGCACCTGATTGTGCAAGATTCCTCCTTCTCCTCTGCAGCAGCTAGCTGATTGATTTACTCAGCAGCAGTTCGTCAGGGACACAGGCATGCGGCAGCAAAGAGCGAGGAGACAGCTGGCTGCTGCTGCTTGCCTGTTGGTCGTCTGCCTAGTGGGTGTGTGTCTGTTGACGCGACGTCAACAGACGGGGCGGAGCACATGCAAATTTGGCCTCCTACCCAGCTGAGGCACCCTGCCCGCCCGCCGACGACCTAATCACAAAATCAGTTGGATGGCTACTCGTCCTCCGGTCCCTGTCCAGCACTTCAAGTCCTATTCATACCTGCCGTACAGCCTGGTATCTTTCAGACTGCAACGTCAAAGAAGTGATGTGTGTGTGTTAGATGTGTCCGTGGTGCTGATCTCTTCTCCACCAGTGTTGGTGGCCGAATTCCGGTTTGCGCGCTTTGCTGGGACCCCATTCGGGTTATCGCTTCTCGGCCTTTTGGCTAAGATCAAGTGTAGTATCTGTTCTTATCAGTTTAATATCTGATACGCCCCCTATCTGGGGGCCATATATTAAATGGATTTTTAGAACAGGGAGATGGAAGAAGAGCTTGCTCTGTCCACTCCACGCATTGACCTGGTATTGCAGTACTTCCAGGACCGGTGCACCTTCCTAATCTGTTATCCAAAAAAAGACTATTTCCATTCCTGGCACTTGATTTGGAGTATCAATTGTTTGTGCACCTTTGTATTTAGAAATGCATGCATTTGCTGCTTCAAGGTTTAACCCTTGTGCATAAATACTTTCAAATCCTGCCTCAGTGTATCATTTTGTGACTATTTCTTGACTCCTTGAATTGTACTTTCTGGAATCGAGGCAGTTAATTACTTGACGTGACACTACACTTGATATCAGCATATGCGGCCTAGCCAAAAGACCGGAAGCCTGCCTAAATTAAAGGACTTATCAATCGCTGCGACCTCCCAATAAATATGCAAACGCTATGTGACTTACCTACGATCTTACCACGGAAACATCAACTGGATCAAAGCAATGGAATTTTTGGACCCCCTCCCTCTCGATTTGAAATGGCTTGTTTTTTTTTTTTTTTCTTGATCTCTTATATATTTTTTTTCTTTTCTTTTTGCGCTCTCTTTTCTCTCTCTTTTGTTTTGGGAATTTTTTTTCCTCTTTATTCTCTTTTGTTTTGGGAATTTTTTTTCCTCTTCCATTTTTTTCCAAGCCCAACAATTGATGATCATTGAGAGGGGGATTTAGAAAAAGTATCACTTACCTTCTTCGGACCATCATTTGGGTGGTAACTGCCAATAAAAGAAAACATTGGCCCACCCAGCTCACCTACACATGACTGTCCTGTCTGCCTGTCTGTTCCAAGTGACTGTCTGGCTGTCAGGTTCCGCCGGATTCCGAGTGAGCAGCTTGTGATGTCATAGAGGGCAGATTGTGATGTCACACAAAGGGTCCTGCCACATGAATGCCTGTCCATCTGACTGTCTACTACTACTGCTGCTGAATGGGCTCAAAACAGGAAAGCCGTCATTGCACCTGATTGTGCAAGATTCCTCCTTCTCCTCTGCAGCAGCTAGCTGATTGATTTACTCAGCAGCAGTTCGTCAGGGACACAGGCATGCGGCAGCAAAGAGCGAGGAGACAGCTGGCTGCTGCTGCTTGCCTGTTGGTCGTCTGCCTAGTGGGTGTGTGTCTGTTGACGCGACGTCAACAGACGGGGCGGAGCACATGCAAATTTGGCCTCCTACCCAGCTGAGGCACCCTGCCCGCCCGCCGACGACCTAATCACAAAATCAGTTGGATGGCTACTCGTCCTCCGGTCCCTGTCCAGCACTTCAAGTCCTATTCATACCTGCCGTACAGCCTGGTATCTTTCAGACTGCAACGTCAAAGAAGTGATGTGTGTGTGTTAGATGTGTCCGTGGTGCTGATCTCTTCTCCACCAGTGTTGGTGGCCGAATTCCGGTTTGCGCGCTTTGCTGGGACCCCATTCGGGTTATCGCTTCTCGGCCTTTTGGCTAAGATCAAGTGTAGTATCTGTTCTTATCAGTTTAATATCTGATACGCCCCCTATCTGGGGGCCATATATTAAATGGATTTTTAGAACAGGGAGATGGAAGAAGAGCTTGCTCTGTCCACTCCACGCATTGACCTGGTATTGCAGTACTTCCAGGACCGGTGCACCTTCCTAATCTGTTATCCAAAAAAAGACTATTTCCATTCCTGGCACTTGATTTGGAGTATCAATTGTTTGTGCACCTTTGTATTTAGAAATGCATGCATTTGCTGCTTCAAGGTTTAACCCTTGTGCATAAATACTTTCAAATCCTGCCTCAGTGTATCATTTTGTGACTATTTCTTGACTCCTTGAATTGTACTTTCTGGAATCGAGGCAGTTAATTACTTGACGTGACACTACACTTGATATCAGCATATGCGGCCTAGCCAAAAGACCGGAAGCCTGCCTAAATTAAAGGACTTATCAATCGCTGCGACCTCCCAATAAATATGCAAACGCTATGTGACTTACCTACGATCTTACCACGGAAACATCAACTGGATCAAAGCAATGGAATTTTTGGACCCCCTCCCTCTCGATTTGAAATGGCTTGTTTTTTTTTTTTTTTCTTGATCTCTTATATATTTTTTTTCTTTTCTTTTTGCGCTCTCTTTTCTCTCTCTTTTGTTTTGGGAATTTTTTTTCCTCTTTATTCTCTTTTGTTTTGGGAATTTTTTTTCCTCTTCCATTTTTTTCCAAGCCCAACAATTGATGATCATTGAGAGGGGGATTTAGAAAAAGTATCACTTACCTTCTTCGGACCATCATTTGGGTGGTAACTGCCAATAAAAGAAAACATTGGCCCACCCAGCTCACCTACACATGACTGTCCTGTCTGCCTGTCTGTTCCAAGTGACTGTCTGGCTGTCAGGTTCCGCCGGATTCCGAGTGAGCAGCTTGTGATGTCATAGAGGGCAGATTGTGATGTCACACAAAGGGTCCTGCCACATGAATGCCTGTCCATCTGACTGTCTACTACTACTGCTGCTGAATGGGCTCAAAACAGGAAAGCCGTCATTGCACCTGATTGTGCAAGATTCCTCCTTCTCCTCTGCAGCAGCTAGCTGATTGATTTACTCAGCAGCAGTTCGTCAGGGACACAGGCATGCGGCAGCAAAGAGCGAGGAGACAGCTGGCTGCTGCTGCTTGCCTGTTGGTCGTCTGCCTAGTGGGTGTGTGTCTGTTGACGCGACGTCAACAGACGGGGCGGAGCACATGCAAATTTGGCCTCCTACCCAGCTGAGGCACCCTGCCCGCCCGCCGACGACCTAATCACAAAATCAGTTGGATGGCTACTCGTCCTCCGGTCCCTGTCCAGCACTTCAAGTCCTATTCATACCTGCCGTACAGCCTGGTATCTTTCAGACTGCAACGTCAAAGAAGTGATGTGTGTGTGTTAGATGTGTCCGTGGTGCTGATCTCTTCTCCACCAGTGTTGGTGGCCGAATTCCGGTTTGCGCGCTTTGCTGGGACCCCATTCGGGTTATCGCTTCTCGGCCTTTTGGCTAAGATCAAGTGTAGTATCTGTTCTTATCAGTTTAATATCTGATACGCCCCCTATCTGGGGGCCATATATTAAATGGATTTTTAGAACAGGGAGATGGAAGAAGAGCTTGCTCTGTCCACTCCACGCATTGACCTGGTATTGCAGTACTTCCAGGACCGGTGCACCTTCCTAATCTGTTATCCAAAAAAAGACTATTTCCATTCCTGGCACTTGATTTGGAGTATCAATTGTTTGTGCACCTTTGTATTTAGAAATGCATGCATTTGCTGCTTCAAGGTTTAACCCTTGTGCATAAATACTTTCAAATCCTGCCTCAGTGTATCATTTTGTGACTATTTCTTGACTCCTTGAATTGTACTTTCTGGAATCGAGGCAGTTAATTACTTGACGTGACACTACACTTGATATCAGCATATGCGGCCTAGCCAAAAGACCGGAAGCCTGCCTAAATTAAAGGACTTATCAATCGCTGCGACCTCCCAATAAATATGCAAACGCTATGTGACTTACCTACGATCTTACCACGGAAACATCAACTGGATCAAAGCAATGGAATTTTTGGACCCCCTCCCTCTCGATTTGAAATGGCTTGTTTTTTTTTTTTTTTCTTGATCTCTTATATATTTTTTTTCTTTTCTTTTTGCGCTCTCTTTTCTCTCTCTTTTGTTTTGGGAATTTTTTTTCCTCTTTATTCTCTTTTGTTTTGGGAATTTTTTTTCCTCTTCCATTTTTTTCCAAGCCCAACAATTGATGATCATTGAGAGGGGGATTTAGAAAAAGTATCACTTACCTTCTTCGGACCATCATTTGGGTGGTAACTGCCAATAAAAGAAAACATTGGCCCACCCAGCTCACCTACACATGACTGTCCTGTCTGCCTGTCTGTTCCAAGTGACTGTCTGGCTGTCAGGTTCCGCCGGATTCCGAGTGAGCAGCTTGTGATGTCATAGAGGGCAGATTGTGATGTCACACAAAGGGTCCTGCCACATGAATGCCTGTCCATCTGACTGTCTACTACTACTGCTGCTGAATGGGCTCAAAACAGGAAAGCCGTCATTGCACCTGATTGTGCAAGATTCCTCCTTCTCCTCTGCAGCAGCTAGCTGATTGATTTACTCAGCAGCAGTTCGTCAGGGACACAGGCATGCGGCAGCAAAGAGCGAGGAGACAGCTGGCTGCTGCTGCTTGCCTGTTGGTCGTCTGCCTAGTGGGTGTGTGTCTGTTGACGCGACGTCAACAGACGGGGCGGAGCACATGCAAATTTGGCCTCCTACCCAGCTGAGGCACCCTGCCCGCCCGCCGACGACCTAATCACAAAATCAGTTGGATGGCTACTCGTCCTCCGGTCCCTGTCCAGCACTTCAAGTCCTATTCATACCTGCCGTACAGCCTGGTATCTTTCAGACTGCAACGTCAAAGAAGTGATGTGTGTGTGTTAGATGTGTCCGTGGTGCTGATCTCTTCTCCACCAGTGTTGGTGGCCGAATTCCGGTTTGCGCGCTTTGCTGGGACCCCATTCGGGTTATCGCTTCTCGGCCTTTTGGCTAAGATCAAGTGTAGTATCTGTTCTTATCAGTTTAATATCTGATACGCCCCCTATCTGGGGGCCATATATTAAATGGATTTTTAGAACAGGGAGATGGAAGAAGAGCTTGCTCTGTCCACTCCACGCATTGACCTGGTATTGCAGTACTTCCAGGACCGGTGCACCTTCCTAATCTGTTATCCAAAAAAAGACTATTTCCATTCCTGGCACTTGATTTGGAGTATCAATTGTTTGTGCACCTTTGTATTTAGAAATGCATGCATTTGCTGCTTCAAGGTTTAACCCTTGTGCATAAATACTTTCAAATCCTGCCTCAGTGTATCATTTTGTGACTATTTCTTGACTCCTTGAATTGTACTTTCTGGAATCGAGGCAGTTAATTACTTGACGTGACACTACACTTGATATCAGCATATGCGGCCTAGCCAAAAGACCGGAAGCCTGCCTAAATTAAAGGACTTATCAATCGCTGCGACCTCCCAATAAATATGCAAACGCTATGTGACTTACCTACGATCTTACCACGGAAACATCAACTGGATCAAAGCAATGGAATTTTTGGACCCCCTCCCTCTCGATTTGAAATGGCTTGTTTTTTTTTTTTTTTCTTGATCTCTTATATATTTTTTTTCTTTTCTTTTTGCGCTCTCTTTTCTCTCTCTTTTGTTTTGGGAATTTTTTTTCCTCTTTATTCTCTTTTGTTTTGGGAATTTTTTTTCCTCTTCCATTTTTTTCCAAGCCCAACAATTGATGATCATTGAGAGGGGGATTTAGAAAAAGTATCACTTACCTTCTTCGGACCATCATTTGGGTGGTAACTGCCAATAAAAGAAAACATTGGCCCACCCAGCTCACCTACACATGACTGTCCTGTCTGCCTGTCTGTTCCAAGTGACTGTCTGGCTGTCAGGTTCCGCCGGATTCCGAGTGAGCAGCTTGTGATGTCATAGAGGGCAGATTGTGATGTCACACAAAGGGTCCTGCCACATGAATGCCTGTCCATCTGACTGTCTACTACTACTGCTGCTGAATGGGCTCAAAACAGGAAAGCCGTCATTGCACCTGATTGTGCAAGATTCCTCCTTCTCCTCTGCAGCAGCTAGCTGATTGATTTACTCAGCAGCAGTTCGTCAGGGACACAGGCATGCGGCAGCAAAGAGCGAGGAGACAGCTGGCTGCTGCTGCTTGCCTGTTGGTCGTCTGCCTAGTGGGTGTGTGTCTGTTGACGCGACGTCAACAGACGGGGCGGAGCACATGCAAATTTGGCCTCCTACCCAGCTGAGGCACCCTGCCCGCCCGCCGACGACCTAATCACAAAATCAGTTGGATGGCTACTCGTCCTCCGGTCCCTGTCCAGCACTTCAAGTCCTATTCATACCTGCCGTACAGCCTGGTATCTTTCAGACTGCAACGTCAAAGAAGTGATGTGTGTGTGTTAGATGTGTCCGTGGTGCTGATCTCTTCTCCACCAGTGTTGGTGGCCGAATTCCGGTTTGCGCGCTTTGCTGGGACCCCATTCGGGTTATCGCTTCTCGGCCTTTTGGCTAAGATCAAGTGTAGTATCTGTTCTTATCAGTTTAATATCTGATACGCCCCCTATCTGGGGGCCATATATTAAATGGATTTTTAGAACAGGGAGATGGAAGAAGAGCTTGCTCTGTCCACTCCACGCATTGACCTGGTATTGCAGTACTTCCAGGACCGGTGCACCTTCCTAATCTGTTATCCAAAAAAAGACTATTTCCATTCCTGGCACTTGATTTGGAGTATCAATTGTTTGTGCACCTTTGTATTTAGAAATGCATGCATTTGCTGCTTCAAGGTTTAACCCTTGTGCATAAATACTTTCAAATCCTGCCTCAGTGTATCATTTTGTGACTATTTCTTGACTCCTTGAATTGTACTTTCTGGAATCGAGGCAGTTAATTACTTGACGTGACACTACACTTGATATCAGCATATGCGGCCTAGCCAAAAGACCGGAAGCCTGCCTAAATTAAAGGACTTATCAATCGCTGCGACCTCCCAATAAATATGCAAACGCTATGTGACTTACCTACGATCTTACCACGGAAACATCAACTGGATCAAAGCAATGGAATTTTTGGACCCCCTCCCTCTCGATTTGAAATGGCTTGTTTTTTTTTTTTTTTCTTGATCTCTTATATATTTTTTTTCTTTTCTTTTTGCGCTCTCTTTTCTCTCTCTTTTGTTTTGGGAATTTTTTTTCCTCTTTATTCTCTTTTGTTTTGGGAATTTTTTTTCCTCTTCCATTTTTTTCCAAGCCCAACAATTGATGATCATTGAGAGGGGGATTTAGAAAAAGTATCACTTACCTTCTTCGGACCATCATTTGGGTGGTAACTGCCAATAAAAGAAAACATTGGCCCACCCAGCTCACCTACACATGACTGTCCTGTCTGCCTGTCTGTTCCAAGTGACTGTCTGGCTGTCAGGTTCCGCCGGATTCCGAGTGAGCAGCTTGTGATGTCATAGAGGGCAGATTGTGATGTCACACAAAGGGTCCTGCCACATGAATGCCTGTCCATCTGACTGTCTACTACTACTGCTGCTGAATGGGCTCAAAACAGGAAAGCCGTCATTGCACCTGATTGTGCAAGATTCCTCCTTCTCCTCTGCAGCAGCTAGCTGATTGATTTACTCAGCAGCAGTTCGTCAGGGACACAGGCATGCGGCAGCAAAGAGCGAGGAGACAGCTGGCTGCTGCTGCTTGCCTGTTGGTCGTCTGCCTAGTGGGTGTGTGTCTGTTGACGCGACGTCAACAGACGGGGCGGAGCACATGCAAATTTGGCCTCCTACCCAGCTGAGGCACCCTGCCCGCCCGCCGACGACCTAATCACAAAATCAGTTGGATGGCTACTCGTCCTCCGGTCCCTGTCCAGCACTTCAAGTCCTATTCATACCTGCCGTACAGCCTGGTATCTTTCAGACTGCAACGTCAAAGAAGTGATGTGTGTGTGTTAGATGTGTCCGTGGTGCTGATCTCTTCTCCACCAGTGTTGGTGGCCGAATTCCGGTTTGCGCGCTTTGCTGGGACCCCATTCGGGTTATCGCTTCTCGGCCTTTTGGCTAAGATCAAGTGTAGTATCTGTTCTTATCAGTTTAATATCTGATACGCCCCCTATCTGGGGGCCATATATTAAATGGATTTTTAGAACAGGGAGATGGAAGAAGAGCTTGCTCTGTCCACTCCACGCATTGACCTGGTATTGCAGTACTTCCAGGACCGGTGCACCTTCCTAATCTGTTATCCAAAAAAAGACTATTTCCATTCCTGGCACTTGATTTGGAGTATCAATTGTTTGTGCACCTTTGTATTTAGAAATGCATGCATTTGCTGCTTCAAGGTTTAACCCTTGTGCATAAATACTTTCAAATCCTGCCTCAGTGTATCATTTTGTGACTATTTCTTGACTCCTTGAATTGTACTTTCTGGAATCGAGGCAGTTAATTACTTGACGTGACACTACACTTGATATCAGCATATGCGGCCTAGCCAAAAGACCGGAAGCCTGCCTAAATTAAAGGACTTATCAATCGCTGCGACCTCCCAATAAATATGCAAACGCTATGTGACTTACCTACGATCTTACCACGGAAACATCAACTGGATCAAAGCAATGGAATTTTTGGACCCCCTCCCTCTCGATTTGAAATGGCTTGTTTTTTTTTTTTTTTCTTGATCTCTTATATATTTTTTTTCTTTTCTTTTTGCGCTCTCTTTTCTCTCTCTTTTGTTTTGGGAATTTTTTTTCCTCTTTATTCTCTTTTGTTTTGGGAATTTTTTTTCCTCTTCCATTTTTTTCCAAGCCCAACAATTGATGATCATTGAGAGGGGGATTTAGAAAAAGTATCACTTACCTTCTTCGGACCATCATTTGGGTGGTAACTGCCAATAAAAGAAAACATTGGCCCACCCAGCTCACCTACACATGACTGTCCTGTCTGCCTGTCTGTTCCAAGTGACTGTCTGGCTGTCAGGTTCCGCCGGATTCCGAGTGAGCAGCTTGTGATGTCATAGAGGGCAGATTGTGATGTCACACAAAGGGTCCTGCCACATGAATGCCTGTCCATCTGACTGTCTACTACTACTGCTGCTGAATGGGCTCAAAACAGGAAAGCCGTCATTGCACCTGATTGTGCAAGATTCCTCCTTCTCCTCTGCAGCAGCTAGCTGATTGATTTACTCAGCAGCAGTTCGTCAGGGACACAGGCATGCGGCAGCAAAGAGCGAGGAGACAGCTGGCTGCTGCTGCTTGCCTGTTGGTCGTCTGCCTAGTGGGTGTGTGTCTGTTGACGCGACGTCAACAGACGGGGCGGAGCACATGCAAATTTGGCCTCCTACCCAGCTGAGGCACCCTGCCCGCCCGCCGACGACCTAATCACAAAATCAGTTGGATGGCTACTCGTCCTCCGGTCCCTGTCCAGCACTTCAAGTCCTATTCATACCTGCCGTACAGCCTGGTATCTTTCAGACTGCAACGTCAAAGAAGTGATGTGTGTGTGTTAGATGTGTCCGTGGTGCTGATCTCTTCTCCACCAGTGTTGGTGGCCGAATTCCGGTTTGCGCGCTTTGCTGGGACCCCATTCGGGTTATCGCTTCTCGGCCTTTTGGCTAAGATCAAGTGTAGTATCTGTTCTTATCAGTTTAATATCTGATACGCCCCCTATCTGGGGGCCATATATTAAATGGATTTTTAGAACAGGGAGATGGAAGAAGAGCTTGCTCTGTCCACTCCACGCATTGACCTGGTATTGCAGTACTTCCAGGACCGGTGCACCTTCCTAATCTGTTATCCAAAAAAAGACTATTTCCATTCCTGGCACTTGATTTGGAGTATCAATTGTTTGTGCACCTTTGTATTTAGAAATGCATGCATTTGCTGCTTCAAGGTTTAACCCTTGTGCATAAATACTTTCAAATCCTGCCTCAGTGTATCATTTTGTGACTATTTCTTGACTCCTTGAATTGTACTTTCTGGAATCGAGGCAGTTAATTACTTGACGTGACACTACACTTGATATCAGCATATGCGGCCTAGCCAAAAGACCGGAAGCCTGCCTAAATTAAAGGACTTATCAATCGCTGCGACCTCCCAATAAATATGCAAACGCTATGTGACTTACCTACGATCTTACCACGGAAACATCAACTGGATCAAAGCAATGGAATTTTTGGACCCCCTCCCTCTCGATTTGAAATGGCTTGTTTTTTTTTTTTTTTCTTGATCTCTTATATATTTTTTTTCTTTTCTTTTTGCGCTCTCTTTTCTCTCTCTTTTGTTTTGGGAATTTTTTTTCCTCTTTATTCTCTTTTGTTTTGGGAATTTTTTTCCTCTTCCATTTTTTCCAAGCCCAACAATTGATGATCATTGAGAGGGGGATTTAGAAAAAGTATCACTTACCTTCTTCGGACCATCATTTGGGTGGTAACTGCCAATAAAAGAAAACATTGGCCCACCCAGCTCACCTACACATGACTGTCCTGTCTGCCTGTCTGTTCCAAGTGACTGTCTGGCTGTCAGGTTCCGCCGGATTCCGAGTGAGCAGCTTGTGATGTCATAGAGGGCAGATTGTGATGTCACACAAAGGGTCCTGCCACATGAATGCCTGTCCATCTGACTGTCTACTACTACTGCTGCTGAATGGGCTCAAAACAGGAAAGCCGTCATTGCACCTGATTGTGCAAGATTCCTCCTTCTCCTCTGCAGCAGCTAGCTGATTGATTTACTCAGCAGCAGTTCGTCAGGGACACAGGCATGCGGCAGCAAAGAGCGAGGAGACAGCTGGCTGCTGCTGCTTGCCTGTTGGTCGTCTGCCTAGTGGGTGTGTGTCTGTTGACGCGACGTCAACAGACGGGGCGGAGCACATGCAAATTTGGCCTCCTACCCAGCTGAGGCACCCTGCCCGCCCGCCGACGACCTAATCACAAAATCAGTTGGATGGCTACTCGTCCTCCGGTCCCTGTCCAGCACTTCAAGTCCTATTCATACCTGCCGTACAGCCTGGTATCTTTCAGACTGCAACGTCAAAGAAGTGATGTGTGTGTGTTAGATGTGTCCGTGGTGCTGATCTCTTCTCCACCAGTGTTGGTGGCCGAATTCCGGTTTGCGCGCTTTGCTGGGACCCCATTCGGGTTATCGCTTCTCGGCCTTTTGGCTAAGATCAAGTGTAGTATCTGTTCTTATCAGTTTAATATCTGATACGCCCCCTATCTGGGGGCCATATATTAAATGGATTTTTAGAACAGGGAGATGGAAGAAGAGCTTGCTCTGTCCACTCCACGCATTGACCTGGTATTGCAGTACTTCCAGGACCGGTGCACCTTCCTAATCTGTTATCCAAAAAAAGACTATTTCCATTCCTGGCACTTGATTTGGAGTATCAATTGTTGTGCACCTTTGTATTTAGAAATGCATGCATTTGCTGCTTCAAGGTTTAACCCTTGTGCATAAATACTTTCAAATCCTGCCTCAGTGTATCATTTTGTGACTATTTCTTGACTCCTTGAATTGTACTTTCTGGAATCGAGGCAGTTAATTACTTGACGTGACACTACACTTGATATCAGCATATGCGGCCTAGCCAAAAGACCGAGCCTGCCTAAATTAAAGGACTTATCAATCGCTGCGACCTCCCAATAAATATGCAAACGCTATGTGACTTACCTACGATCTTACCACGGAAACATCAACTGGATCAAAGCAATGGAATTTTTGGACCCCCTCCCTCTCGATTTGAAATGGCTTGTTTTTTTTTTTTTTTCTTGATCTCTTATATATTTTTTTTCTTTTCTTTTTTGCGCTCTCTTTCTCTCTCTTTTGTTTTGGGAATTTTTTTTCCTCTTTATTCTCTTTTGTTTTGGGAATTTTTTTTTCCTCTTCCATTTTTTTCCAAGCCCAACAATTGATGATCATTGAGAGGGGGATTTAGAAAAAGTATCACTTACCTTCTTCGGACCATCATTTGGGTGGTAACTGCCAATAAAAGAAAACATTGGCCCACCCAGCTCACCTACACATGACTGTCCTGTCTGCCTGTCTGTTCCAAGTGACTGTCTGGCTGTCAGGTTCCGCCGGATTCCGAGTGAGCAGCTTGTGATGTCATAGAGGGCAGATTGTGATGTCACACAAAGGGTCCTGCCACATGAATGCCTGTCCATCTGACTGTCTACTACTACTGCTGCTGAATGGGCTCAAAACAGGAAAGCCGTCATTGCACCTGATTGTGCAAGATTCCTCCTTCTCCTCTGCAGCAGCTAGCTGATTGATTTACTCAGCAGCAGTTCGTCAGGGACACAGGCATGCGGCAGCAAAGAGCGAGGAGACAGCTGGCTGCTGCTGCTTGCCTGTTGGTCGTCTGCCTAGTGGGTGTGTGTCTGTTGACGCGACGTCAACAGACGGGGCGGAGCACATGCAAATTTGGCCTCCTACCCAGCTGAGGCACCCTGCCCGCCCGCCGACGACCTAATCACAAAATCAGTTGGATGGCTACTCGTCCTCCGGTCCTGTCCAGCACTTCAAGTCCTATTCATAACCTGCCGTACAGCCTGGTATCTTTCAGACTGCAACGTCAAAGAAGTGATGTGTGTGTGTTAGATGTGTCCGTGGTGCTGATCTCTTCTCCACCAGTGTTGGTGGCCGAATTCCGGTTTGCGCGCTTTGCTGGGACCCCATTTCGGGTTATCGCTTCTCGGCCTTTTGGCTAAGATCAAGTGTAGTATCTGTTCTTATCAGTTTAATATCTGATACGCCCCCTATCTGGGGGCCATATATTAAATGGATTTTAGAACAGGGAGATGGAAGAAGAGCTTGCTCTGTCCACTCCACGCATTGACCTGGTATTGCAGTACTTCCAGGACCGGTGCACCTTCCTAATCTGTTATCCAAAAAAAGACTATTTCCATTCCTGGCACTTGAATTTGGAGTATCAATTGTTTGTGCACCTTTGTATTTAGAAATGCATGCATTTGCTGCTTCAAGGTTTAACCCTTGTGCATAAATACTTTCAAATCCTGCCTCAGTGTATCATTTTGTGACTATTTCTTGACTCCTTGAATTGTACTTTCTGGAATCGAGGCAGTTAATTACTTGACGTGACACTACACTTGATATCAGCATATGCGGCCTAGCCAAAAGACCGGAAGCCTGCCTAAATTAAAGGACTTATCAATCGCTGCGACCTCCCAATAAATATGCAAACGCTATGTGACTTACCTACGATCTTACCACGGAAACATCAACTGGATCAAAGCAATGGAATTTTTGGACCCCCTCCCTCTCGATTTGAAATGGCTTGTTTTTTTTTTTTTTTCTTGATCTCTTATATATTTTTTTTCTTTTCTTTTTGCGCTCTCTTTTCTCTCTCTTTTGTTTTGGAATTTTTTTTTCCTCTTTATTCTCTTTTGTTTTGGGAATTTTTTTCCTCTTCCATTTTTTCCAAGCCCAACAATTGATGATCATTGAGAGGGGGATTTAGAAAAAGTATCACTTACCTTCTTCGGACCATCATTTGGGTGGTAACTGCCAATAAAAGAAAACATTGGCCCCACCCAGCTCACCTACACATGACTGTCCTGTCTGCCTGTCTGTTCCAAGTGACTGTCTGGGCTGTCAGGTTCCGCCGGATTCCGAGTGAGCAGCTTGTGATGTCATAGAGGGCAGATTGTGATGTCACACAAAGGGTCCTGCCACATGAATGCCTGTCCATCTGACTGTCTACTACTACTGCTGCTGAATGGGCTCAAAACAGGAAAGCCGGTCATTGCACCTGATTGTGCAAGATTCCTCCTTCTCCTCTGCAGCAGCTAGCTGATTGATTTACTCAGCAGCAGTTCGTCAGGGACACAGGCATGCGGCAGCAAAGAGCGAGGAGACAGCTGGCTGCTGCTGCTTGCCTGTTGGTCGTCTGCCTAGTGGGTGTGTGTCTGTTGACGCGACGTCAACAGACGGGGCGGAGCACATGCAAATTTGGCCTCCTACCCAGCTGAGGCACCCTGCCCGCCCGCCGACGACCTATCACAAAATCAGTTGGATGGCTACTCGTCCTCCGGTCCCTGTCCAGCACTTCAAGTCCTATTCATACCTGCCGTACAGCCTGGTATCTTTCAGACTGCAACGTCAAAGAAGTGATGTGTGTGTGTTAGATGTGTCCGTGGTGCTGATCTCTTCTCCACCAGTGTTGGTGGCCGAATTCCGGTTTGCGCGCTTTGCTGGGACCCATTCGGGTTATCGCTTCTCGGCCTTTTGGCTAAGACAAGTGTAGTATCTGTTCTTATCAGTTTAATATCTGATACGCCCCCTATCTGGGGGCCATATATTAAATGGATTTTTAGAACAGGGAGATGGAAGAAGAGCTTGCTCTGTCCACTCCACGCATTGACCTGGTATTGCAGTACTTCCAGGACCGTGCACCTTCCTAATCTGTTATCCAAAAAAAGACTATTTTCCATTCCTGGCACTTGATTTGGAGTATCAATTGTTTGTGCACCTTTGTATTTAGAAATGCATGCATTTGCTGCTTCAAGGTTTAACCCTGTGCATAAATACTTTCAAATCCTGCCTCAAGTGTATCATTTTGTGACTATTTCCTTGACTCCTTGAATTGTACTTTCTGGAATCGAGGCAGTTAATTACTTGACGTGACACTACACTTGATATCAGCATAT
>NW_028142326.1:0-87314 GCF_055691185.1 Crinia signifera
TCCCCAAAGCGGAAGTGGGCGGGTCCTGGCCCCCTTAAGCCCCCTGCCATGCCCAGGGTTGCCCTGGCAACTGTTGCTGCCCCCCAAAGCGGAAGTGGGCGGGTCCTGGCGCCCTTAAGCCCCCTGCCATGCCCAGGGTTGCCCTGGCAACTGTTGCTGCCCCCCAAAGCGGAAGTGGGCGGGTCCTGGCGCCCTTAAGCCCCCTGCCATGCCCAATGTTGCCCTGGCAACTGTTGCTGGCCCCCAAAGCGGAAGTGGGCGGGTCCTGGCGCCCTTAAGCCCCCTGCCATGCCCAGGGTTGCCCTGGCAACTGTTGCTGGCCCCCAAAGCGGAAGTGGGCGGGTCCAGGCCCCCTTAAGCCCCCTGCCATGCCCATGGTTGCCCTGGCAACTGTTGCTGGCCCCCAAAGCGGAAGTTGGCGGGTCCAGGCCCCCTTAAGCCCCCTGCCATGCCCAATGTTGCCCTAGCAACTGTTGCTGGCCCCCAAAGCGGAAGTGGGCGGGTTCTGGCGCCCTTAAGCCCCCTGCCATGCCCAGGGTTGCCCTGGCAACTGTTGCTGGCCCCCAAAACGGAAGTGGGCAGGTCCAGGCCCCCTTAAGCCCCCTGCCATGCCCAGGGTAGCACTGGCAACTGTTGCTGGCCCCCAAAGCGGAAGTGGGCGGGTCCAGGTCCCCTTAAGCCCCCTGCCATGTCCAGGGTTGCCCTGGCAACTGTTGCTGGCCCCCAAAGCGGAAGTGGGCGGGTCCAGGCCCCCTGCCATTCCCAGGGTTGCCCTGGCAACTGTTGCTGGCCCCCAAAGTTGAAGTGGGCGGGTCCAGGCCACCTTAAAGCCCCCTGCCATGCCCAGGGTTGCCCTGGCAACTGTTGCTGGCCCCCAAAGCTGAAGTGGGCGGGTCCAGGCCCCCTTAAAGCCCTCTGCCATGCCCAGGGTTGCTCTGGCAACTGTTGCTGGCCCCCAAAGCGGAAGTGGGCGGGTCCAGGCCCCCTTAAAGCCCCCTGCCATGCCCAGGGTTGCTCTGGCAACTGTTGCTGGCCCCCAAAGCGGAAGTGGGCGGGTCCAGGCCCCCTTAAGCCCCCTGCCATGCCCAGGGTTGCCCTGGCAACTGTTGCTGGCCCCCAAAGCGGAAGTGGGCGGGTCCAGGCCCCCTTAAAGCCCCCTGCCTTGCCCAGGGTTGCCCTGGCAACTGTTGCTGGCCCCCAAAGCGGAAGTGGGCGGGTCCAGGCCCCCTTAAGCCCCCTGCCATGCCCAGGGTTGCCCTGGCAACTGTTGCTGCCCCCCAAAGCGGAAGTGGGCGGGTCCTGGCGCCCTTAAGCCCCCTGCCATGCCCAATGTTGCCCTGGCAACTGTTGCTGGCCCCCAAAGCGGAAGTGGGCGGGTCCTGGCGCCTTTAAGCCCCCTGCCATGCCCAGGGTTGTCCTGGCAACTGTTGCTGGCCCCCAAAGCGGAAGTGGGCGGGTCCTGGCCCCCTTAAGCCCATTGTCATGCCCAGGTTTGCCCTGGCAACTGTTGCTGGCCCCCAAAGCGGAAGTGGGCGGGCCCAGGTCCCCTTAAGCCCCCTGCCATGCCCAGGGTTGCCCTGGCAACTGTTGCTGGCCCCCAAAGCGGAAGTGGGCGGGTCCTGGCGCCCTTAAGCCCCCTGCCATGCCCAATGTTGCCCTGGCAACTGTTGCTGGCCCCCAAAGCGGAAGTGGGCGGGTCCTGGCGCCCTTAAGCCCCCTGCCATGCCCAGGGTTGCCCTGGCAACTGTTGCTGGCCCCCAAAGCGGAAGTTGGCGGGTCCAGGCCCCCTTAAGCCCCCTGCCATGCCCAATGTTGCCCTAGCAACTGTTGCTGGCCCCCAAAGCGGAAGTGGGCGGGTTCTGGCGCCCTTAAGCCCCCTGCCATGCCCAGGGTTGCCCTGGCAACTGTTGCTGGCCCCCAAAGCGGAAGTGGGCGGGTCCTGGCCCCCTTAAGCCCATTGCCATGCCCAGGTTTGCCCTGGCAACTGTTGCTGGCCCCCAAAGCGGAAGTGGGCGGGCCCTGGCGCCCTTAAGCCCCCTGCCATGCCCAATGTTGCCCTGGCAACTGTTGCTGGCCCCCAAAGCGGAAGTGGGCGGGTTCTGGCGCCCTTAAGCCCCCTGCCATGCCCAGGGTTGCCCTGGCAACTGTTGCTGGCCCCCAAAGCGGAAGTGGGCGGGTCCTGGCCCCCTTAAGCCCCCTGCCATGCCCAGGGTTGCCCTGGAAACTGTTGCTGCCCCCCAAAGCGGAAGTGGGCGGGTCCTGGCGCCCTTAAGCCCCCTGCCATGCCCAGGGTTGCCCTGGCAACTGTTGCTGCCCCCCAAAGCGGAAGTGGGCGGGTCCTGGCGCCCTTAAGCCCCCTGCCATGCCCAATGTTGCCCTGGCAACTGTTGCTGGCCCCCAAAGCGGAAGTGGGCGGGTCCTGGCGCCCTTAAGCCCCCTGCCATGCCCAGGGTTGCCCTGGCAACTGTTGCTGGCCCCCAAAGCGGAAGTGGGCGGGTCCAGGCCCCCTTAAGCCCCCTGCCATGCCCATGGTTGCCCTGGCAACTGTTGCTGGCCCCCAAAGCGGAAGTGGGCGGGTCCAAGCACCCTTAAACCCCCTACCATGCCCAGGGTTGCCCTGGCAACTGTTGCTGGCCCCCAAAGCGGAAGTTGGCGGGTCCAGGCCCCCTTAAGCCCCCTGCCATGCCCAATGTTGCCCTAGCAACTGTTGCTGGCCCCCAAAGCGGAAGTGGGCGGGTTCTGGCGCCCTTAAGCCCCCTGCCATGCCCAGGGTTGCCCTGGCAACTGTTGCTGGCCCCCAAAACGGAAGTTGGCGGGTCCTGGCGCCCTTAAGCCCCCTGCCATGCCCAGGGTTGCCCTGGCAACTGTTGCTGGCCCCCAAAGCGGAAGTGGGCTGGTCCAGGCCCCCTTAAGCCCCCTGCCATGCCCATGGTTGCCCTGGCAACTGTTGCTGCCCCCCAAAGCGGAAGTGGGCGGGTCCAAGCACCCTTAAACCCCCTACCATGCCCAGGGTTGCCCTGGCAACTGTTGCTGGCCCCCAAAGCGGAAGTTGGCGGGTCCAGGCCCCCTTAAGCCCCCTGCCATGCCCAATGTTGCCCTAGCAACTGTTGCTGGCCCCCAAAGCGGAAGTGGGCGGGTTCTGGCGCCCTTAAGCCCCCTGCCATGCCCAGGGTTGCCCTGGCAACTGTTGCTGGCCCCCAAAACGGAAGTGGGCAGGTCCAGGCCCCCTTAAGCCCCCTGCCATGCCCAGGGTAGCACTGGCAACTGTTGCTGGCCCCCAAAGCGGAAGTGGGCGGGTCCAGGTCCCCTTAAGCCCCCTGCCATGTCCAGTGTTGCCCTGGCAACTGTTGCTGGCCCCCAAAGCGGAAGTGGGCGGGTCCAGGCCCCCTGCCATGCCCAGGGTTGCCCTGGCAACTGTTGCTGGCCCCCAAAGTTGAAGTGGGCGGGTCCAGGCCACCTTAAAGCCCCCTGCCATGCCCAGGGTTGCCCTGGCAACTGTTGCTGGCCCCCAAAGCTGAAGTGGGCGGGTCCAGACCCCCTTAAAGCCCCCTGCCATGCCCAGGGTTGCTCTTGCAACTGTTGCTGGCCCCCAAAGCGGAAGTGGGCGGGTCCAGGCCCCCTTAAAGCCCCCTGCCATGCCCAGGGTTGCTCTGGCAACTGTTGCTGGCCCCCAAAGCGGAAGTGGGCGGGTCCAGGCCCCCTTAAGCCCCCTGCCATGCCCAGGGTTGCCCTGGCAACTGTTGCTGGCCCCCAAAGCGGAAGTGGGCGGGTCCAGGCCCCCTTAAAGCCCCCTGCCTTGCCCAGGGTTGCCCTGGCAACTGTTGCTGGCCCCCAAAGCGGAAGTGGGCGGGTCCAGGCCCCCTTAAGCCCCCTGCCATGCCCAGGGTTGCCCTGGCAACTGTTGCTGTCCCCCAAAGCGGAAGTGGGCGGATCCAGGCCCCCTTAAGCCCCCTGCCATGCCCAGGGTTGTCCTGGCAACTGTTGCTGGCCCCCAAAGCGGAAGTGGGCGGGTCCTGGCCCCCTTAAGCCCATTGCCATGCCCAGGTTTGCCCTGGCAACTGTTGCTGGCCCCCAAAGCGGAAGTGGGCGGGCCCAGGTCCCCTTAAGCCCCCTGCCATGCCCAGGGTTGCCCTGGCAACTGTTGCTGGCCCCCAAAGCGGAAGTGGGCGGGTCCTGGCGCCCTTAAGCCCCCTGCCATGCCCAATGTTGCCCTGGCAACTGTTGCTGGCCCCCAAAGCGGAAGTGGGCGGGTCCTGGCGCCCTTAAGCCCCCTGCCATGCCCAGGGTTGCCCTGGCAACTGTTGCTGGCCCCCAAAGCGGAAGTGGGCGGGTCCTGGCCCCCTTAAGCCCCCTGCCATGCCCATGGTTGCCCTGGCAACTGTTGCTGCCCCCCAAAGCGGAAGTGGGCGGGTCCTGGCGCCCTTAAGCCCCCTGCCATGCCCAGGGTTGCCCTGGCAACTGTTGCTGCCCCCCAAAGCGGAAGTGGGCGGGTCCTGGCGCCCTTAAGCCCCCTGCCATGCCCAATGTTGCCCTGGCAACTGTTGCTGGCCCCCAAAGCGGAAGTGGGCGGGTCCTGGCGCCCTTAAGCCCCCTGCCATGCCCAGGGTTGCCCTGGCAACTGTTGCTGGCCCCCAAAGCGGAAGTGGGCGGGTCCAGGCCCCCTTAAGCCCCCTGCCATGCCCAGGGTTGCCCTGGCAACTGTTGCTGCCCCCCAAAGCGGAAGTGGGCGGGTCCTGGCGCCCTTAAGCCCCCTGCCATGCCCAATGTTGCCCTGGCAACTGTTGCTGGCCCCCAAAGCGGGAGTGGGCGGGTCCTGGCGCCTTTAAGCCCCCTGCCATGCCCAGGGTTGTCCTGGCAACTGTTGCTGGCCCCCAAAGCGGAAGTGGGCGGGTCCTGGCCCCCTTAAGCCCCCTGCCATGCCCAGGGTTGCCCTGGCAACTGTTGCTGCCCCCCAAAGCGGAAGTGGGCGGGTCCTGGCGCCCTTAAGCCCCCTGCCATGCCCAGGGTTGCCCTGGCAACTGTTGCTGCCCCCCAAAGCGGAAGTGGGCGGGTCCTGGCGCCCTTAAGCCCCCTGCCATGCCCAATGTTGCCCTGGCAACTGTTGCTGGCCCCCAAAGCGGAAGTGGGCGGGTCCTGGCGCCCTTAAGCCCCCTGCCATGCCCAGGGTTGCCCTGGCAACTGTTGCTGGCCCCCAAAGCGGAAGTGGGCGGGTCCAGGCCCCCTTAAGCCCCCTGCCATGCCCATGGTTGCCCTGGCAACTGTTGCTGGCCCCCAAAGCGGAAGTTGGCGGGTCCAGGCCCCCTTAAGCCCCCTGCCATGCCCAATGTTGCCCTAGCAACTGTTGCTGGCCCCCAAAGCGGAAGTGGGCGGGTTCTGGCGCCCTTAAGCCCCCTGCCATGCCCAGGGTTGCCCTGGCAACTGTTGCTGGCCCCCAAAACGGAAGTGGGCAGGTCCAGGCCCCCTTAAGCCCCCTGCCATGCCCAGGGTAGCACTGGCAACTGTTGCTGGCCCCCAAAGCGGAAGTGGGCGGGTCCAGGTCCCCTTAAGCCCCCTGCCATGTCCAGGGTTGCCCTGGCAACTGTTGCTGGCCCCCAAAGCGGAAGTGGGCGGGTCCAGGCCCCCTGCCATTCCCAGGGTTGCCCTGGCAACTGTTGCTGGCCCCCAAAGTTGAAGTGGGCGGGTCCAGGCCACCTTAAAGCCCCCTGCCATGCCCAGGGTTGCCCTGGCAACTGTTGCTGGCCCCCAAAGCTGAAGTGGGCGGGTCCAGGCCCCCTTAAAGCCCTCTGCCATGCCCAGGGTTGCTCTGGCAACTGTTGCTGGCCCCCAAAGCGGAAGTGGGCGGGTCCAGGCCCCCTTAAAGCCCCCTGCCATGCCCAGGGTTGCTCTGGCAACTGTTGCTGGCCCCCAAAGCGGAAGTGGGCGGGTCCAGGCCCCCTTAAGCCCCCTGCCATGCCCAGGGTTGCCCTGGCAACTGTTGCTGCCCCCCAAAGCGGAAGTGGGCGGGTCCTGGCGCCCTTAAGCCCCCTGCCATGCCCAATGTTGCCCTGGCAACTGTTGCTGGCCCCCAAAGCGGAAGTGGGCGGGTCCTGGCGCCTTTAAGCCCCCTGCCATGCCCAGGGTTGTCCTGGCAACTGTTGCTGGCCCCCAAAGCGGAAGTGGGCGGGTCCTGGCCCCCTTAAGCCCATTGCCATGCCCAGGTTTGCCCTGGCAACTGTTGCTGGCCCCCAAAGCGGAAGTGGGCGGGCCCAGGTCCCCTTAAGCCCCCTGCCATGCCCAGGGTTGCCCTGGCAACTGTTGCTGGCCCCCAAAGCGGAAGTGGGCGGGTCCTGGCGCCCTTAAGCCCCCTGCCATGCCCAATGTTGCCCTGGCAACTGTTGCTGGCCCCCAAAGCGGAAGTGGGCGGGTCCTGGCGCCCTTAAGCCCCCTGCCATGCCCAGGGTTGCCCTGGCAACTGTTGCTGGCCCCCAAAGCGGAAGTTGGCGGGTCCAGGCCCCCTTAAGCCCCCTGCCATGCCCAATGTTGCCCTAGCAACTGTTGCTGGCCCCCAAAGCGGAAGTGGGCGGGTTCTGGCGCCCTTAAGCCCCCTGCCATGCCCAGGGTTGCCCTGGCAACTGTTGCTGGCCCCCAAAGCGGAAGTGGGCGGGTCCTGGCCCCCTTAAGCCCATTGCCATGCCCAGGTTTGCCCTGGCAACTGTTGCTGGCCCCCAAAGCGGAAGTGGGCGGGCCCAGGTCCCCTTAAGCCCCCTGCCATGCCCAGGGTTGCCCTGGCAACTGTTGCTGGCCCCCAAAGCGGAAGTGGGCGGGTCCTGGCGCCCTTAAGCCCCCTGCCATGCCCAATGTTGCCCTGGCAACTGTTGCTGGCCCCCAAAGCGGAAGTGGGCGGGTCCTGGCGCCCTTAAGCCCCCTGCCATGCCCAGGGTTGCCCTGGCAACTGTTGCTGGCCCCCAAAGCGGAAGTGGGCGGGTCCTGGCCCCCTTAAGCCCCCTGCCATGCCCAGGGTTGCCCTGGAAACTGTTGCTGCCCCCCAAAGCGGAAGTGGGCGGGTCCTGGCGCCCTTAAGCCCCCTGCCATGCCCAGGGTTGCCCTGGCAACTGTTGCTGCCCCCCAAAGCGGAAGTGGGCGGGTCCTGGCGCCCTTAAGCCCCCCTGCCATGCCCAATGTTGCCCTGGCAACTGTTGCTGGCCCCCAAAGCGGAAGTGGGCGGGTCCTGGCGCCCTTAAGCCCCCTGCCATGCCCAGGGTTGCCCTGGCAACTGTTGCTGGCCCCCAAAGCGGAAGTGGGCGGGTCCAGGCCCCCTTAAGCCCCCTGCCATGCCCATGGTTGCCCTGGCAACTGTTGCTGGCCCCCAAAGCGGAAGTGGGCGGGTCCAAGCACCCTTAAACCCCCTACCATGCCCAGGGTTGCCCTGGCAACTGTTGCTGGCCCCCAAAGCGGAAGTTGGCGGGTCCAGGCCCCCTTAAGCCCCCTGCCATGCCCAATGTTGCCCTAGCAACTGTTGCTGGCCCCCAAAGCGGAAGTGGGCGGGTTCTGGCGCCCTTAAGCCCCCTGCCATGCCCAGGGTTGCCCTGGCAACTGTTGCTGGCCCCCAAAACGGAAGTTGGCGGGTCCTGGCGCCCTTAAGCCCCCTGCCATGCCCAGGGTTGCCCTGGCAACTGTTGCTGGCCCCCAAAGCGGAAGTGGGCTGGTCCAGGCCCCCTTAAGCCCCCTGCCATGCCCATGGTTGCCCTGGCAACTGTTGCTGGCCCCCAAAGCGGAAGTGGGCGGGTCCAAGCACCCTTAAACCCCCTACCATGCCCAGGGTTGCCCTGGCAACTGTTGCTGGCCCCCAAAGCGGAAGTTGGCGGGTCCAGGCCCCCTTAAGCCCCCTGCCATGCCCAATGTTGCCCTAGCAACTGTTGCTGGCCCCCAAAGCGGAAGTGGGCGGGTTCTGGCGCCCTTAAGCCCCCTGCCATGCCCAGGGTTGCCCTGGCAACTGTTGCTGGCCCCCAAAACGGAAGTGGGCAGGTCCAGGCCCCCTTAAGCCCCCTGCCATGCCCAGGGTAGCACTGGCAACTGTTGCTGGCCCCCAAAGCGGAAGTGGGCGGGTCCAGGTCCCCTTAAGCCCCCTGCCATGTCCAGTGTTGCCCTGGCAACTGTTGCTGGCCCCCAAAGCGGAAGTGGGCGGGTCCAGGCCCCCTGCCATGCCCAGGGTTGCCCTGGCAACTGTTGCTGGCCCCCAAAGTTGAAGTGGGCGGGTCCAGGCCACCTTAAAGCCCCCTGCCATGCCCAGGGTTGCCCTGGCAACTGTTGCTGGCCCCCAAAGCTGAAGTGGGCGGGTCCAGACCCCCTTAAAGCCCCCTGCCATGCCCAGGGTTGCTCTTGCAACTGTTGCTGGCCCCCAAAGCGGAAGTGGGCGGGTCCAGGCCCCCTTAAAGCCCCCTGCCATGCCCAGGGTTGCTCTGGCAACTGTTGCTGGCCCCCAAAGCGGAAGTGGGCGGGTCCAGGCCCCCTTAAGCCCCCTGCCATGCCCAGGGTTGCCCTGGCAACTGTTGCTGGCCCCCAAAGCGGAAGTGGGCGGGTCCAGGCCCCCTTAAAGCCCCCTGCCTTGCCCAGGGTTGCCCTGGCAACTGTTGCTGGCCCCCAAAGCGGAAGTGGGCGGGTCCAGGCCCCCTTAAGCCCCCTGCCATGCCCAGGGTTGCCCTGGCAACTGTTGCTGTCCCCCAAAGCGGAAGTGGGCGGATCCAGGCCCCCTTAAGCCCCCTGCCATGCCCAGGGTTGTCCTGGCAACTGTTGCTGGCCCCCAAAGCGGAAGTGGGCGGGTCCTGGCCCCCTTAAGCCCATTGCCATGCCCAGGTTTGCCCTGGCAACTGTTGCTGGCCCCCAAAGCGGAAGTGGGCGGGCCCAGGTCCCCTTAAGCCCCCTGCCATGCCCAGGGTTGCCCTGGCAACTGTTGCTGGCCCCCAAAGCGGAAGTGGGCGGGTCCTGGCGCCCTTAAGCCCCCTGCCATGCCCAATGTTGCCCTGGCAACTGTTGCTGGCCCCCAAAGCGGAAGTGGGCGGGTCCTGGCGCCCTTAAGCCCCCTGCCATGCCCAGGGTTGCCCTGGCAACTGTTGCTGGCCCCCAAAGCGGAAGTGGGCGGGTCCTGGCCCCCTTAAGCCCCCTGCCATGCCCATGGTTGCCCTGGCAACTGTTGCTGCCCCCCAAAGCGGAAGTGGGCGGGTCCTGGCGCCCTTAAGCCCCCTGCCATGCCCAGGGTTGCCCTGGCAACTGTTGCTGCCCCCCAAAGCGGAAGTGGGCGGGTCCTGGCGCCCTTAAGCCCCCTGCCATGCCCAATGTTGCCCTGGCAACTGTTGCTGGCCCCCAAAGCGGAAGTGGGCGGGTCCTGGCGCCCTTAAGCCCCCTGCCATGCCCAGGGTTGCCCTGGCAACTGTTGCTGGCCCCCAAAGCGGAAGTGGGCGGGTCCAGGCCCCCTTAAGCCCCCTGCCATGCCCAGGTTGCCCTGGCAACTGTTGCTGCCCCCCCAAAGCGGAAGTGGGCGGGTCCTGGCGCCCTTAAGCCCCCTGCCATGCCCAATGTTGCCCTGGCAACTGTTGCTGGCCCCCAAAGCGGGAGTGGGCGGGTCCTGGCGCCTTTAAGCCCCCCTGCCATGCCCAGGGTTGTCCTGGCAACTGTTGCTGGCCCCCAAAGCGGAAGTGGGCGGGTCCTGGCCCCCTTAAGCCCCCTGCCATGCCCAGGGTTGCCCTGGCAACTGTTGCTGCCCCCCAAAGCGGAAGTGGGCGGGTCCTGGCGCCCTTAAGCCCCCTGCCATGCCCAGGGTTGCCCTGGCAACTGTTGCTGCCCCCCAAAGCGGAAGTGGGCGGGTCCTGGCGCCCTTAAGCCCCCTGCCATGCCCAATGTTGCCCTGGCAACTGTTGCTGGCCCCCAAAGCGGAAGTGGGCGGGTCCTGGCGCCCTTAAGCCCCCTGCCATGCCCAGGGTTGCCCTGGCAACTGTTGCTGGCCCCCAAAGCGGAAGTGGGCGGGTCCAGGCCCCCTTAAGCCCCCTGCCATGCCCATGGTTGCCCTGGCAACTGTTGCTGGCCCCCAAAGCGGAAGTTGGCGGGTCCAGGCCCCCTTAAGCCCCCTGCCATGCCCAATGTTGCCCTAGCAACTGTTGCTGGCCCCCAAAGCGGAAGTGGGCGGGTTCTGGCGCCCTTAAGCCCCCTGCCATGCCCAGGGTTGCCCTGGCAACTGTTGCTGGCCCCCAAAACGGAAGTGGGCAGGTCCAGGCCCCCTTAAGCCCCCTGCCATGCCCAGGGTAGCACTGGCAACTGTTGCTGGCCCCCAAAGCGGAAGTGGGCGGGTCCAGGTCCCCTTAAGCCCCCTGCCATGTCCAGGGTTGCCCTGGCAACTGTTGCTGGCCCCCAAAGCGGAAGTGGGCGGGTCCAGGCCCCCTGCCATTCCCAGGGTTGCCCTGGCAACTGTTGCTGGCCCCCAAAGTTGAAGTGGGCGGGTCCAGGCCACCTTAAAGCCCCCTGCCATGCCCAGGGTTGCCCTGGCAACTGTTGCTGGCCCCCAAAGCTGAAGTGGGCGGGTCCAGGCCCCCTTAAAGCCCTCTGCCATGCCCAGGGTTGCTCTGGCAACTGTTGCTGGCCCCCAAAGCGGAAGTGGGCGGGTCCAGGCCCCCTTAAAGCCCCCTGCCATGCCCAGGGTTGCTCTGGCAACTGTTGCTGGCCCCCAAAGCGGAAGTGGGCGGGTCCAGGCCCCCTTAAGCCCCCTGCCATGCCCAGGGTTGCCCTGGCAACTGTTGCTGCCCCCCAAAGCGGAAGTGGGCGGGTCCTGGCGCCCTTAAGCCCCCTGCCATGCCCAATGTTGCCCTGGCAACTGTTGCTGGCCCCCAAAGCGGAAGTGGGCGGGTCCTGGCGCCTTTAAGCCCCCTGCCATGCCCAGGGTTGTCCTGGCAACTGTTGCTGGCCCCCAAAGCGGAAGTGGGCGGGTCCTGGCCCCCTTAAGCCCATTGCCATGCCCAGGTTTGCCCTGGCAACTGTTGCTGGCCCCCAAAGCGGAAGTGGGCGGGCCCAGGTCCCCTTAAGCCCCCTGCCATGCCCAGGGTTGCCCTGGCAACTGTTGCTGGCCCCCAAAGCGGAAGTGGGCGGGTCCTGGCGCCCTTAAGCCCCCTGCCATGCCCAATGTTGCCCTGGCAACTGTTGCTGGCCCCCAAAGCGGAAGTGGGCGGGTCCTGGCGCCCTTAAGCCCCCTGCCATGCCCAGGGTTGCCCTGGCAACTGTTGCTGGCCCCCAAAGCGGAAGTTGGCGGGTCCAGGCCCCCTTAAGCCCCCTGCCATGCCCAATGTTGCCCTAGCAACTGTTGCTGGCCCCCAAAGCGGAAGTGGGCGGGTTCTGGCGCCCTTAAGCCCCCTGCCATGCCCAGGGTTGCCCTGGCAACTGTTGCTGGCCCCCAAAGCGGAAGTGGGCGGGTCCTGGCCCCCTTAAGCCCATTGCCATGCCCAGGTTTGCCCTGGCAACTGTTGCTGGCCCCCAAAGCGGAAGTGGGCGGGCCCAGGTCCCCTTAAGCCCCCTGCCATGCCCAGGGTTGCCCTGGCAACTGTTGCTGGCCCCCAAAGCGGAAGTGGGCGGGTCCTGGCGCCCTTAAGCCCCCTGCCATGCCCAATGTTGCCCTGGCAACTGTTGCTGGCCCCCAAAGCGGAAGTGGGCGGGTCCTGGCGCCCTTAAGCCCCCTGCCATGCCCAGGGTTGCCCTGGCAACTGTTGCTGGCCCCCAAAAGCGGAAGTGGGCGGGTCCTGGCCCCCTTAAGCCCCCTGCCATGCCCAGGGTTGCCCTGGAAACTGTTGCTGCCCCCCAAAGCGGAAGTGGGCGGGTCCTGGCGCCCTTAAGCCCCCTGCCATGCCCAGGGTTGCCCTGGCAACTGTTGCTGCCCCCCAAAGCGGAAGTGGGCGGGTCCTGGCGCCCTTAAGCCCCCTGCCATGCCCAATGTTGCCCTGGCAACTGTTGCTGGCCCCCAAAGCGGAAGTGGGCGGGTCCTGGCGCCCTTAAGCCCCCTGCCATGCCCAGGGTTGCCCTGGCAACTGTTGCTGGCCCCCCAAAGCGGAAGTGGGCGGGTCCAGGCCCCCTTAAGCCCCCTGCCATGCCCATGGTTGCCCTGGCAACTGTTGCTGGCCCCCAAAGCGGAAGTGGGCGGGTCCAAGCACCCTTAAACCCCCTACCATGCCCAGGGTTGCCCTGGCAACTGTTGCTGGCCCCCAAAGCGGAAGTTGGCGGGTCCAGGCCCCCTTAAGCCCCCTGCCATGCCCAATGTTGCCCTAGCAACTGTTGCTGGCCCCCAAAGCGGAAGTGGGCGGGTTCTGGCGCCCTTAAGCCCCCTGCCATGCCCAGGGTTGCCCTGGCAACTGTTGCTGGCCCCCAAAACGGAAGTGGGCGGGTCCTGGCGCCCTTAAGCCCCCTGCCATGCCCAGGGTTGCCCTGGCAACTGTTGCTGGCCCCCAAAGCGGAAGTGGGCGGGTCCAGGCCCCCTTAAGCCCCCTGCCATGCCCATGGTTGCCCTGGCAACTGTTGCTGGCCCCCAAAGCGGAAGTGGGCGGGTCCAAGCACCCTTAAACCCCCTACCATGCCCAGGGTTGCCCTGGCAACTGTTGCTGGCCCCCAAAGCGGAAGTTGGCGGGTCCAGGCCCCCTTAAGCCCCCTGCCATGCCCAATGTTGCCCTAGCAACTGTTGCTGGCCCCCAAAGCGGAAGTGGGCGGGTTCTGGCGCCCTTAAGCCCCCTGCCATGCCCAGGGTTGCCCTGGCAACTGTTGCTGGCCCCCAAAACGGAAGTGGGCAGGTCCAGGCCCCCTTAAGCCCCCTGCCATGCCCAGGGTAGCACTGGCAACTGTTGCTGGCCCCCAAAGCGGAAGTGGGCGGGTCCAGGTCCCCTTAAGCCCCCTGCCATGCCCAGGGTTGCCCTGGCAACTGTTGCTGGCCCCCAAAGCGGAAGTGGGCGGGTCCAGGCCCCCTTAAGCCCCCTGCCATGCCCATGGTTGCCCTGGCAACTGTTGCTGGCCCCCAAAGCGGAAGTGGGCGGGTCCAAGCACCCTTAAACCCCCTACCATGCCCAGGGTTGCCCTGGCAACTGTTGCTGGCCCCCAAAGCGGAAGTTGGCGGGTCCAGGCCCCCTTAAGCCCCCTGCCATGCCCAATGTTGCCCTAGCAACTGTTGCTGGCCCCCAAAGCGGAAGTGGGCGGGTTCTGGCGCCCTTAAGCCCCCTGCCATGCCCAGGGTTGCCCTGGCAACTGTTGCTGGCCCCCAAAACGGAAGTGGGCGGGTCCTGGCGCCCTTAAGCCCCCTGCCATGCCCAGGGTTGCCCTGGCAACTGTTGCTGGCCCCCAAAGCGGAAGTGGGCGGGTCCAGGCCCCCTTAAGCCCCCTGCCATGCCCATGGTTGCCCTGGCAACTGTTGCTGGCCCCCAAAGCGGAAGTGGGCTGGTCCAATCACCCTTAAACCCCCTACCATGCCCAGGGTTGCCCTGGCAACTGTTGCTGGCCCCCAAAGCGGAAGTTGGCGGGTCCAGGCCCCCTTAAGCCCCCTGCCATGCCCAATGTTGCCCTAGCAACTGTTGCTGGCCCCCAAAGCGGAAGTGGGCGGGTTCTGGCGCCCTTAAGCCCCCTGCCATGCCCAGGGTTGCCCTGGCAACTGTTGCTGGCCCCCAAAACGGAAGTGGGCAGGTCCAGGCCCCCTTAAGCCCCCTGCCATGCCCAGGGTAGCACTGGCAACTGTTGCTGGCCCCCAAAGCGGAAGTGGGCGGGTACAGGTCCCCTTAAGCCCCCTGCCATGTCCAGGGTTGCCCTGGCAACTGTTGCTGGCCCCCAAAGCGGAAGTGGGCGGGTCCAGGCCCCCTGCCATGCCCAGGGTTGCCCTGGCAACTGTTGCTGGCCCCCAAAGTTGAAGTGGGCGGGTCCAGGCCACCTTAAAGCCCCCTGCCATGCCCAGGGTTGCCCTGGCAACTGTTGCTGGCCCCCAAAGCTGAAGTGGGCGGGTCCAGACCCCCTTAAAGCCCCCTGCCATGCCCAGGGTTGCTCTTGCAACTGTTGCTGGCCCCCAAAGCGGAAGTGGGCGGGTCCAGGCCCCCTTAAAGCCCCCTGCCATGCCCAGGGTTGCTCTGGCAACTGTTGCTGGCCCCCAAAGCGGAAGTGGGCGGGTCCAGGCCCCCTTAAGCCCCCTGCCATGCCCAGGGTTGCCCTGGCAACTGTTGCTGGCCCCCAAAGCGGAAGTGGGCGGGTCCAGGCCCCCTTAAAGCCCCCTGCCTTGCCCAGGGTTGCCCTGGCAACTGTTGCTGTCCCCCAAAGCGGAAGTGGGCGGATCCAGGCCCCCTTAAGCCCCCTGCCATGCCCAGGGTTGTCCTGGCAACTGTTGCTGGCCCCCAAAGCGGAAGTGGGCGGGTCCTGGCCCCCTTAAGCCCATTGCCATGCCCAGGTTTGCCCTGGCAACTGTTGCTGGCCCCCAAAGCGGAAGTGGGCGGGCCCAGGTCCCCTTAAGCCCCCTGCCATGCCCAGGGTTGCCCTGGCAACTGTTGCTGGCCCCCAAAGCGGAAGTGGGCGGGTCCTGGCGCCCTTAAGCCCCCTGCCATGCCCAATGTTGCCCTGGCAACTGTTGCTGGCCCCCAAAGCGGAAGTGGGCGGGTCCTGGCGCCCTTAAGCCCCCTGTCATGCCCAGGGTTGCCCTGGCAACTGTTGCTGGCCCCCAAAGCGGAAGTGGGCGGGTCCTGGCCCCCTTAAGCCCCCTGCCATGCCCATGGTTGCCCTGGCAACTGTTGCTGCCCCCCAAAGCGGAAGTGGGCGGGTCCTGGCGCCCTTAAGCCCCCTGCCATGCCCAGGGTTGCCCTGGCAACTGTTGCTGCCCCCCAAAGCGGAAGTGGGCGGGTCCTGGCGCCCTTAAGCCCCCTGCCATGCCCAATGTTGCCCTGGCAACTGTTGCTGGCCCCCAAAGCGGAAGTGGGCGGGTCCTGGCGCCCTTAAGCCCCCTGCCATGCCCAGGGTTGCCCTGGCAACTGTTGCTGGCCCCCAAAGCGGAAGTGGGCGGGTCCAGGCCCCCTTAAGCCCCCTGCCATGCCCATGGTTGCCCTGGCAACTGTTGCTGGCCCCCAAAGCGGAAGTTGGCGGGTCCAGGCCCCCTTAAGCCCCCTGCCATGCCCAATGTTGCCCTAGCAACTGTTGCTGGCCCCCAAAGCGGAAGTGGGCGGGTTCTGGCGCCCTTAAGCCCCCTGCCATGCCCAGGGTTGCCCTGGCAACTGTTGCTGGCCCCCAAAACGGAAGTGGGCAGGTCCAGGCCCCCTTAAGCCCCCTGCCATGTCCAGGGTTGCCCTGGCAACTGTTGCTGGCCCCCAAAGCGGAAGTGGGCGGGTCCAGGCCCCCTGCCATGCCCAGGGTTGCCCTGGCAACTGTTGCTGGCCCCCAAAACGGAAGTGGGCAGGTCCAGGCCCCCTTAAGCCCCCTGCCATGTCCAGGGTAGCACTGGCAACTGTTGCTGGCCCCCAAAGCGGAAGTGGGCGGGTCCAGGTCCCCTTAAGCCCCCTGCCATGTCCAGGGTTGCCCTGGCAACTGTTGCTGGCCCCCAAAGCGGAAGTGGGCGGGTCCAGGCCCCCTGCCATGTCCAGGGTTGCCCTGGCAACTGTTGCTGGCCCCCAAAGCGGAAGTGGGCGGGTCCAGGCCCCCTTAAAGCCCCCTGCCATGCCCAGGGTTGCTCTGGCAACTGTTGCTGGCCCCCAAAGCGTAAGTGGGCGGGTCCAGGCCCCCTTAAGCCCCCTGCCATGCCCAGGGTTGCCCTGGCAACTGTTGCTGGCCCCCAAAGCGGAAGTGGGCGGGTCCAGGCCCCCTTAAAGCCCCCTGCCTTGCCCAGGGTTGCCCTGGCAACTGTTGCTGGCCCCCAAAGCGGAAGTGGGCGGGTCCAGGCCCACTTAAGCCCCCTGCCATGCCCAGGGTTGCCCTGGCAACTGTTGCTGCCCCCCAAAGCGGAAGTGGGCGGGTCCTGGCGCCCTTAAGCCCCCTGCCATGCCCAATGTTGCCCTGGCAACTGTTGCTGGCCCCCAAAGCGGAAGTGGGCGGGTCCTGGCGCCTTTAAGCCCCCTGCCATGCCCAGGGTTGCTCTGGCAACTGTTGCTGGCCCCCAAAGCGGAAGTGGGCGGGTCCAGGCCCCCTTAAGCCCCCTGCCATGCCCAGGGTTGCCCTGGCAACTGTTGCTGCCCCCCAAAGCGGAAGTGGGCGGGTCCTGGCGCCCTTAAGCCCCCTGCCATGCCCAATGTTGCCCTGGCAACTGTTGCTGGCCCCCAAAGCGGAAGTGGGCGGGTCCTGGCGCCTTTAAGCCCCCTGCCATGCCCAGGGTTGTCCTGGCAACTGTTGCTGGCCCCCAAAGCGGAAGTGGGCGGGTCCTGGCCCCCTTAAGCCCATTGCCATGCCCAGGTTTGCCCTGGCAACTGTTGCTGGCCCCCAAAGCGGAAGTGGGCGGGCCCAGGTCCCCTTAAGCCCCCTGCCATGCCCAGGGTTGCCCTGGCAACTGTTGCTGGCCCCCAAAGCGGGAAGTGGGCGGGTCCTGGCGCCCTTAAGCCCCCTGCCATGCCCAATGTTGCCCTGGCAACTGTTGCTGGCCCCCAAAGCGGAAGTGGGCGGGTCCTGGCGCCCTTAAGCCCCCTGCCATGCCCAGGGTTGCCCTGGCAACTGTTGCTGGCCCCCAAAGCGGAAGTTGGCGGGTCCAGGCCCCCTTAAGCCCCCTGCCATGCCCAATGTTGCCCTAGCAACTGTTGCTGGCCCCCAAAGCGGAAGTGGGCGGGTTCTGGCGCCCTTAAGCCCCCTGCCATGCCCAGGGTTGCCCTGGCAACTGTTGCTGGCCCCCAAAGCGGAAGTGGGCGGGTCCTGGCCCCCTTAAGCCCATTGCCATGCCCAGGTTTGCCCTGGCAACTGTTGCTGGCCCCCAAAGCGGAAGTGGGCGGGCCCAGGTCCCCTTAAGCCCCCTGCCATGCCCAGGGTTGCCCTGGCAACTGTTGCTGGCCCCCAAAACGGAAGTGGGCGGGTCCTGGCGCCCTTAAGCCCCCTGCCATGCCCAGGGTTGCCCTGGCAACTGTTGCTGGCCCCCAAAGCGGAAGTGGGCGGGTCCAGGCCCCCTTAAGCCCCTGCCATGCCCATGGTTGCCCTGGCAACTGTTGCTGGCCCCCAAAGCGGAAGTGGGCTGGTCCAATCACCCTTAAACCCCCTACCATGCCCAGGGTTGCCCTGGCAACTGTTGCTGGCCCCCAAAGCGGAAGTTGGCGGGTCCAGGCCCCCTTAAGCCCCCTGCCATGCCCAATGTTGCCCTAGCAACTGTTGCTGGCCCCCAAAGCGGAAGTGGGCGGGTTCTGGCGCCCTTAAGCCCCCTGCCATGCCCAGGGTTGCCCTGGCAACTGTTGCTGGCCCCCAAAACGGAAGTGGGCAGGTCCAGGCCCCCTTAAGCCCCCTGCCATGCCCAGGGTAGCACTGGCAACTGTTGCTGGCCCCCAAAGCGGAAGTGGGCGGGTACAGGTCCCCTTAAGCCCCCTGCCATGTCCAGGGTTGCCCTGGCAACTGTTGCTGGCCCCCAAAGCGGAAGTGGGGCGGGTCCAGGCCCCCTGCCATGCCCAGGGTTGCCCTGGCAACTGTTGCTGGCCCCCAAAGTTGAAGTGGGCGGGTCCAGGCCACCTTAAAGCCCCCTGCCATGCCCAGGGTTGCCCTGGCAACTGTTGCTGGCCCCCAAAGCTGAAGTGGGCGGGTCCAGACCCCCTTAAAGCCCCCTGCCATGCCCAGGGTTGCTCTTGCAACTGTTGCTGGCCCCCAAAGCGGAAGTGGGCGGGTCCAGGCCCCCTTAAAGCCCCCTGCCATGCCCAGGGTTGCTCTGGCAACTGTTGCTGGCCCCCAAAGCGGAAGTGGGCGGGTCCAGGCCCCTTAAGCCCCCTGCCATGCCCAGGGTTGCCCTGGCAACTGTTGCTGGCCCCCAAAGCGGAAGTGGGCGGGTCCAGGCCCCCTTAAAGCCCCCTGCCTTGCCCAGGGTTGCCCTGGCAACTGTTGCTGTCCCCCAAAGCGGAAGTGGGCGGATCCAGGCCCCCTTAAGCCCCCTGCCATGCCCAGGGTTGTCCTGGCAACTGTTGCTGGCCCCCAAAGCGGAAGTGGGCGGGTCCTGGCCCCCTTAAGCCCATTGCCATGCCCAGGTTTGCCCTGGCAACTGTTGCTGGCCCCCAAAGCGGAAGTGGGCGGGCCCAGGTCCCCTTAAGCCCCCTGCCATGCCCAGGGTTGCCCTGGCAACTGTTGCTGGCCCCCAAAGCGGAAGTGGGCGGGTCCTGGCGCCCTTAAGCCCCCTGCCATGCCCAATGTTGCCCTGGCAACTGTTGCTGGCCCCCAAAGCGGAAGTGGGCGGGTCCTGGCGCCCTTAAGCCCCCTGTCATGCCCAGGGTTGCCCTGGCAACTGTTGCTGGCCCCCAAAGCGGAAGTGGGCGGGTCCTGGCCCCCTTAAGCCCCCTGCCATGCCCATGGTTGCCCTGGCAACTGTTGCTGCCCCCCAAAGCGGAAGTGGGCGGGTCCTGGCGCCCTTAAGCCCCCTGCCATGCCCAGGGTTGCCCTGGCAACTGTTGCTGCCCCCCAAAGCGGAAGTGGGCGGGTCCTGGCGCCCTTAAGCCCCCTGCCATGCCCAATGTTGCCCTGGCAACTGTTGCTGGCCCCCAAAGCGGAAGTGGGCGGGTCCTGGCGCCCTTAAGCCCCCTGCCATGCCCAGGGTTGCCCTGGCAACTGTTGCTGGCCCCCAAAGCGGAAGTGGGCGGGTCCAGGCCCCCTTAAGCCCCCTGCCATGCCCATGGTTGCCCTGGCAACTGTTGCTGGCCCCCAAAGCGGAAGTTGGCGGGTCCAGGCCCCCTTAAGCCCCCTGCCATGCCCAATGTTGCCCTAGCAACTGTTGCTGGCCCCCAAAGCGGAAGTGGGCGGGTTCTGGCGCCCTTAAGCCCCCTGCCATGCCCAGGGTTGCCCTGGCAACTGTTGCTGGCCCCCAAAACGGAAGTGGGCAGGTCCAGGCCCCCTTAAGCCCCCTGCCATGTCCAGGGTTGCCCTGGCAACTGTTGCTGGCCCCCAAAGCGGAAGTGGGCGGGTCCAGGCCCCCTGCCATGCCCAGGGTTGCCCTGGCAACTGTTGCTGGCCCCCAAAACGGAAGTGGGCAGGTCCAGGCCCCCTTAAGCCCCCTGCCATGTCCAGGGTAGCACTGGCAACTGTTGCTGGCCCCCAAAGCGGAAGTGGGCGGGTCCAGGTCCCCTTAAGCCCCCTGCCATGTCCAGGGTTGCCCTGGCAACTGTTGCTGGCCCCCAAAGCGGAAGTGGGCGGGTCCAGGCCCCCTGCCATGTCCAGGGTTGCCCTGGCAACTGTTGCTGGCCCCCAAAGCGGAAGTGGGCGGGTCCAGGCCCCCTTAAAGCCCCCTGCCATGCCCAGGGTTGCTCTGGCAACTGTTGCTGGCCCCCAAAGCGGAAGTGGGCGGGTCCAGGCCCCCTTAAGCCCCCTGCCATGCCCAGGGTTGCCCTGGCAACTGTTGCTGGCCCCCAAAGCGGAAGTGGGCGGGTCCAGGCCCCCTTAAAGCCCCCTGCCTTGCCCAGGGTTGCCCTGGCAACTGTTGCTGGCCCCCAAAGCGGAAGTGGGCGGGTCCAGGCCCACTTAAGCCCCCTGCCATGCCCAGGGTTGCCCTGGCAACTGTTGCTGCCCCCCAAAGCGGAAGTGGGCGGGTCCTGGCGCCCTTAAGCCCCCTGCCATGCCCAATGTTGCCCTGGCAACTGTTGCTGGCCCCCAAAGCGGAAGTGGGCGGGTCCTGGCGCCTTTAAGCCCCCTGCCATGCCCAGGGTTGTCCTGGCAACTGTTGCTGGCCCCCAAAGCGGAATTGGGCGGGTCCTGGCCCCCTTAAGCCCATTGCCATGCCCAGGTTTGCCCTGGCAACTGTTGCTGGCCCCCAAAGCGGAAGTGGGCGGGCCCAGGTCCCCTTAAGCCCCCTGCCATGCCCAGGGTTGCCCTGGCAACTGTTGCTGGCCCCCAAAGCGGAAGTGGGCGGGTCCTGGCGCCCTTAAGCCCCCTGCCATGCCCAATGTTGCCCTGGCAACTGTTGCTGGCCCCCAAAGCGGAAGTGGGCGGGTCCTGGCGCCCTTAAGCCCCCTGCCATGCCCAGGGTTGCCCTGGCAACTGTTGCTGGCCCCCAAAGCGGAAGTGGGCGGGTCCTGGCCCCCTTAAGCCCCCTGCCATGCCCAGGGTTGCCCTGGCAACTGTTGCTGCCCCCCAAAGCGGAAGTGGGCGGGTCCTGGCGCCCTTAAGCCCCCTGCCATGCCCAGGGTTGCCCTGGCAACTGTTGCTGCCCCCCAAAGCGGAAGTGGGCGGGTCCTGGCGCCCTTAAGCCCCCTGCCATGCCCAATGTTGCCCTGGCAACTGTTGCTGGCCCCCAAAGCGGAAGTGGGCGGGTCCTGGCGCCCTTAAGCCCCCTGCCATGCCCAGGGTTGCCCTGGCAACTGTTGCTGGCCCCCAAAGCGGAAGTGGGCGGGTCCAGGCCCCCTTAAGCCCCCTGCCATGCCCATGGTTGCCCTGGCAACTGTTGCTGGCCCCCAAAGCGGAAGTGGGCGGGTCCAAGCACCCTTAAACCCCCTACCATGCCCAGGGTTGCCCTGGCAACTGTTGCTGGCCCCCAAAGCGGAAGTTGGCGGGTCCAGGCCCCCTTAAGCCCCCTGCCATGCCCAATGTTGCCCTAGCAACTGTTGCTGGCCCCCAAAGCGGAAGTGGGCGGGTTCTGGCGCCCTTAAGCCCCCTGCCATGCCCAGGGTTGCCCTGGCAACTGTTGCTGGCCCCCAAAACGGAAGTGGGCAGGTCCAGGCCCCCTTAAGCCCCCTGCCATGCCCAGGGTAGCACTGGCAACTGTTGCTGGCCCCCAAAGCGGAAGTGGGCGGGTCCAGGTCCCCTTAAGCCCCCTGCCATGTCCAGGGTTGCCCTGGCAACTGTTGCTGGCCCCCAAAGCGGAAGTGGGCGGGTCCAGGCCCCCTGCCATGCCCAGGGTTGCCCTGGCAACTGTTGCTGGCCCCCAAAGTTGAAGTGGGCGGGTCCAGGCCACCTTAAAGCCCCCTGCCATGCCCAGGGTTGCCCTGGCAACTGTTGCTGGCCCCCAAAGCGGAAGTGGGCGGGTCCAGGCCCCCTTAAAGCCCCCTGCCATGCCCAGGGTTGCTCTGGCAACTGTTGCTGGCCCCCAAAGCGGAAGTGGGCGGGTCCAGGCCCCCTTAAGCCCCCTGCCATGCCCAGGGTTGCCCTGGCAACTGTTGCTGGCCCCCAAAGCGGAAGTGGGCGGGTCCAGGCCCCCTTAAAGCCCCCTGCCTTGCCCAGGGTTGCCCTGGCAACTGTTGCTGGCCCCCAAAGCGGAAGTGGGCGGGTCCAGGCCCCCTTAAGCCCCCTGCCATGCCCAGGGTTGCCCTGGCAACTGTTGCTGTCCCCCAAAGCGGAAGTGGGCGGATCCAGGCCCCCTTAAGCCCCCTGCCATGCCCAGGGTTGCCCTGGCAACTGTTGCTGGCCCCCAAAGCGGAAGTGGGTGGGTCCAGGCCTTCTTAAGCCCCCTGCCATGCCCAGGGTTGCCCTGGCAACTGTTGCTGGCCCCCAAAGCGGAAGTGGGCGGGTCCAGGCCCTCTTAAAGCCCCCTGCCATGCTAAGGGTTGCCCTGGCAACTGTTGCTGGCCCCCAAAGCGGAAGTGGGCGGGTCCAGGCCCCCTTAAAGCCCCCAGCCATGCCCAGGGTTGCCCTGGCAACTGTTGCTGGCCCCCAAAGCGGAAGTGGGCGGGTACAGGCCACCTTAAAGCCCCCTGCCATGCCCAGGGTTGCCCTGGCAACTGTTGCTGGCCCCCAAAGCGGAAGTTGGCGGGTTTAGGCCCCCTTAAAGCCCCCTGCCATGCTCAGGGTTGCCCTGGCAACTGTTGCTGGCCCCCAAAGCGGAAGTGGGCGGGTCCAGGCCCCCTTAAAGCCCCCTGCCATGCCCTGGGTTGCTCTGGCAACTGTTGCTGGCCCCCAAAGCGGATGTGGGCGGGTCCAGGCCCCCCTAAGCCCCCTGCCATGCCCAGGGTTGCCCTGGCAACTGTTGCTGGCCCCCAAAGCGGAAGTGGGCGGGTCCAGGCCCCCATAAGCCCCCTGCCATGCCCAGGGTTGCCCTGGCAACTGTTGCTGGCCCCCAAAGCGGAAGTGGGCGGGTCCAGGCCCCCCTAAGCCCCCTGCCATGCCCAGGGTTGCCCTGGCAACTGTTGCTGGCCCCCAAAGCGGAAATGGGCTGGTCCAGGCCCCCTTAAGCCCCCTGCCATGCCCAGGGTTGCCCTGGCAACTGTTGCTGGCCCCCAAAGCGGAAGTGGGTGGGTCCAGGCCCCCTTAAGCCCCCTGCCATGCCCAGGGTTGCCCTGGCAACTGTTGCTGGCCCCAAAAGTGGATGTGGGCGGGTCCAGGCCCCTCTAAGCCCCCTGCCATGCCCAGGGTTGCCCTGGCAACTGTTGCTGGCCCCCAAAGCGGATGTGGGTGGGTCCAGGCCCCTCTAAGCCCCCTGCCATGCCCAGGGTTGCCCTGGCAACTGTTGCTGGCCCCAAAGCGGAAGTGGGCGGATCCAGGCCCCCTTAAGCCCCCTGCCATGCCCAGGGTTGCCCTGGCAACTGTTGCTGGCCCCAAAAGCGGAAGTGGGTGGGTCCAGGCCCCCTTAAGCCCCCTGCCATGCCCAGGGTTGCCCTGGCAACTGTTGCTGGCCCCCAAAGCGGAAGTGGGTGGGTCCAGGCCTTCTTAAGCCCCCTGCCATGCCCAGGGTTGCCCTGGCAACTGTTGCTGGCCCCCAAAGCGGAAGTGGGCGGGTCCAGGCCCTCTTAAAGCCCCCTGCCATGCCCAGGGTTGGCCTGGCAACTGTTGATGGCCCCCAAAGCGGAAGTGGGCGGGTCCAGGCCCCCTTAAAGCCCCCAGCCATGCCCAGGGTTGCCCTGGCAACTGTTGCTGGCCCCCAAAGCGGAAGTTGTCGGGTTTAGGCCCCCTTAAAGCCCCCTGCCATGCTCAGGATTGCCCTGGCAACTGTTGCTGGCCCCCAAAGCGGAAGTGGGCGGGTCCTGGCGCCCTTAAGCCCCCTGCCATGCCCAATGTTGCCCTGGCAACTGTTGCTGGCCCCCAAAGCGGAAGTGGGCGGGTCCTGGCGCCCTTAAGCCCCCTGCCATGCCCAGGGTTGCCCTGGCAACTGTTGCTGGCCCCCAAAGCGGAAGTGGGCGGGTCCAGGCCCCCTTAAGCCCCCTGCCATGCCCATGGTTGCCCTGGCAACTGTTGCTGGCCCCCAAAGCGGAAGTGGGCGGGTCCAAGCACCCTTAAACCCCCTACCATGCCCAGGGTTGCCCTGGCAACTGTTGCTGGCCCCCAAAGCGGAAGTTGGCGGGTCCAGGCCCCCTTAAGCCCCCTGCCATGCCCAATGTTGCCCTAGCAACTGTTGCTGGCCCCCAAAGCGGAAGTGGGCGGGTTCTGGCGCCCTTAAGCCCCCTGCCATGCCCAGGGTTGCCCTGGCAACTGTTGCTGGCCCCCAAAACGGAAGTGGGCAGGTCCAGGCCCCCTTAAGCCCCCTGCCATGCCCAGGGTAGCACTGGCAACTGTTGCTGGCCCCCAAAGCGGAAGTGGGCGGGTCCAGGTCCCCTTAAGCCCTCTGCCATGTCCAGGGTTGCCCTGGCAACTGTTGCTGGCCCCCAAAGCGGAAGTGGGCGGGTCCAGGCCCCCTGCCATGCCCAGGGTTGCCCTGGCAACTGTTGCTGGCCCCCAAAGTTGAAGTGGGCGGGTCCAGGCCACCTTAAAGCCCCCTGCCATGCCCAGGGTTGCCCTGGCAACTGTTGCTGGCCCCCAAAGCTGAAGTGGGCGGGTCCAGGCCCCCTTAAAGCCCCCTGCCATGCCCAGGGTTGCTCTTGCAACTGTTGCTGGCCCCCAAAGCGGAAGTGGGCGGGTCCAGGCCCCCTTAAAGCCCCCTGCCATGCCCAGGGTTGCTCTGGCAACTGTTGCTGGCCCCCAAAGCGGAAGTGGGCGGGTCCAGGCCCCCTTAAGCCCCCTGCCATGCCCAGGGTTGCCCTGGCAACTGTTGCTGGCCCCCAAAGCGGAAGTGGGCGGGTCCAGGCCCCCTTAAAGCCCCCTGCCTTGCCCAGGGTTGCCCTGGCAACTGTTGCTGGCCCCCAAAGCGGAAGTGGGCGGGTCCAGGCCCCCTTAAGCCCCCTGCCATGCCCAGGGTTGCCCTGGCAACTGTTGCTGGCCCCCAAAGCGGAAGTGGGTGGGTCCAGGCCTTCTTAAGCCCCCTGCCATGCCCAGGGTTGCCCTGGCAACTGTTGCTGGCCCCCAAAGCGGAAGTGGGCGGGTCCAGGCCCTCTTAAAGCCCCCTGCCATGCTAAGGGTTGCCCTGGCAACTGTTGCTGGCCCCCAAAGCGGAAGTGGGCGGGTCCAGGCCCCCTTAAAGCCCCCAGCCATGCCCAGGGTTGCCCTGGCAACTGTTGCTGGCCCCCAAAGCGGAAGTGGGCGGGTACAGGCCACCTTAAAGCCCCCTGCCATGCCCAGGGTTGCCCTGGCAACTGTTGCTGGCCCCCAAAGCGGAAGTTGGCGGGTTTAGGCCCCCTTAAAGCCCCCTGCCATGCTCAGGGTTGCCCTGGCAACTGTTGCTGGCCCCCAAAGCGGAAGTGGGCGGGTCCAGGCCCCCTTAAAGCCCCCTGCCATGCCCTGGGTTGCTCTGGCAACTGTTGCTGGCCCCCAAAGCGGATGTGGGCGGGTCCAGGCCCCCCTAAGCCCCCTGCCATGCCCAGGGTTGCACTGGCAACTGTTGCTGGCCCCCAAAGCGGAAGTGGGCGGGTCCAGGCCCCCATAAGCCCCCTGCCATGCCCAGGGTTGCCCTGGCAACTGTTGCTGGCCCCCAAAGCGGAAGTGGGCGGGTCCAGGCCCCCCTAAGCCCCCTGCCATGCCCAGGGTTGCCCTGGCAACTGTTGCTGGCCCCAAAAGCGGAAATGGGCGGGTCCAGGCCCCCTTAAGCCCCCTGCCATGCCCAGGGTTGCTCTGGCAACTGTTGCTGGCCCCCAAAGCGGAAGTGGGTGGGTCCAGGCCCCCTTAAGCCCCCTGCCATGCCCAGGGTTGCCCTGGCAACTGTTGCTGGCCCCAAAAGCGGATGTGGGCGGGTCCAGGCCCCTCTAAGCCCCCTGCCATGCCCAGGGTTGCCCTGGCAACTGTTGCTGGCCCCCAAAGCGGAAGTGGGCGGATCCAGGCCCCCTTAAGCCCCCTGCCATGCCCAGGGTTGCCCTGGCAACTGTTGCTGGCCCCAAAAGCGGAAGTGGGTGGGTCCAGGCCCCCTTAAGCCCCCTGCCATGCCCAGGGTTGCCCTGGCAACTGTTGCTGGCCCCCAAAGCGGAAGTGGGTGGGTCCAGGCCTTCTTAAGCCCCCTGCCATGCCCAGGGTTGCCCTGGCAACTGTTGCTGGCCCCCAAAGCGGAAGTGGGCGGGTCCAGGCCCTCTTAAAGCCCCCTGCCATGCCCAGGGTTGGCCTGGCAACTGTTGATGGCCCCCAAAGCGGAAGTGGGCGGGTCCAGGCCCCCTTAAAGCCCCCAGCCATGCCCAGGGTTGCCCTGGCAACTGTTGCTGGCCCCAAAGCGGAAGTGGGCGGGTCCAGGCCACCTTAAAGCCCCCTGCCATGCCCAGGGTTTGCCCTGGCAACTGTTGCTGGCCCACAAAGCGGAAGTTGGCGGGTCCAGGCCACCTTAAAGCCCCCTGCCATGCCCAGGGTTGCCCTGGCAACTGTTGCTGGCCCCCAAAGCGGAAGTTGTCGGGTTTAGGCCCCCTTAAAGCCCCCTGCCATGCTCAGGATTGCCCTGGCAACTGTTGCTGGCCCCCAAAGCGGAAGTGGGCGGGTCCAGGCCCCCTTAAGCCCCCTGCCATGCCCAGGGTTGCCCTGGCAACTGTTGCTGGCCCCAAAAGCGGATGTGGGCGGGTCCAGGCCCCCCTAAGCCCCCTGCCATGCCCAGGGTTGCCCTGGCAACTGTTGCTGGCCCCCAAAGCGGAAGTGGGCGGGTCCAGGCCCCTCTAAGCCCCCTGCCATGCCCAGGGTTGCCCTGGCAACTGTTGCTGGCCCCCAAAGCGGAAGTGGGCGGGTCCAGGCCCCCTTAAAGCCCCCTGCCATGCCCAGGGTTGCTCTGGCAACTGTTGCTGGCCCCCAAAGCGGAAGTGGGCGGGTCCAGGCCCCCTTAAGCCCCCTGCCATGCCCAGGGTTGCCCTGGCAACTGTTGCTGGCCCCCAAAGCGGAAGTGGGCGGGTCCAGGCCCCCTTAAAGCCCCCTGCCTTGCCCAGGGTTGCCCTGGCAACTGTTGCTGGCCCCCAAAGCGGAAGTGGGCGGGTCCAGGCCCCCTTAAAGCCCCCTGCCTTGCCCAGGGTTGCCCTGGCAACTGTTGCTGGCCCCCAAAGCGCAAGTGGGCGGGTCCAGGCCCCCTTAAAGCCCCCTGCCATGCCCAGGGTTACCCTGGCAACTGTTGCTGGCCCCCAAAGCGGATGTGGGCGGGTCCAGGCCCCCCTAAGCCCCCTGCCATGCCCAGGGTTGCCCTGGCAACTGTTGCTGGCCCCCAAAGCGGAAGTGGGCGGGTCCAGGCCCCCTTAAGCCCCCTGCCATGCCCAGGGTTGCTCTGGCAACTGTTGCTGGCCCCCAAAGCGGAAGTGGGCGGGTCCAGGCCCCCTTAAGCCCCCTGCCATGCCCAGGGTTGCCCTGGCAACTGTTGCTGGCCCCCAAAGCGGAAGTGGGCGGGTCCAGGCCCCCTTAAAGCCCCCTGCCATGCCCAGGGTTGCCCTGGCAACTGTTGCTGGCCCCCAAAGCGGAAGTGGGCGGGTCCAGGCCCCCCTTAAGCCCCCTGCCATGCCCAGGGTTGCTCTGGCAACTGTTGCTGGCCCCCAAAGCGGAAGTGGGTGGGTCCAGGCCCCCTTAAGCCCCCTGCCATGCCCAGGGTTGCTCTGGCAACTGTTGCTGGCCCCCAAAGCGGAAGTGGGCGGGTCCAGGCCCCCTTAAAGCCCCCTGCCATGCCCAGGGGTTACCCTGGCAACTGTTGCTGGCCCCCAAAGCGGAAGTGGGCGGGTCCAGGCCCCCTTAAGCCCCCTGCCATGCCCAGGGTTGCTCTGGCAACTGTTGCTGGCCCCCAAAGCGGAAGTGGGTGGGTCCAGGCCCCCTTAAGCCCCCTGCCATGCCCAGGGTTGCTCTGGCAACTGTTGCTGGCCCCCAAAGCGGAAGTGGGCGGGTCCAGGCCACCTTAAAGCCCCCTGCCATGCCCACGGTTGCCCTGGCAACTGTTGCTGGCCCCCAAAGCGGAAGTGGGTGGGTCCAGGCCCCCCTAAGCCCCCTGCCATGCCCAGGGTTGCTCTGGCAACTGTTGCTGGCCCCCAAAGCGGAAGTGGGCGGGTCCAGGCCCCCCTAAGCCCCCTGCCATGCCCAGGGTTTCCCTGGCAACTGTTGCTGGCCCCCAAAGCGGAAGTGGGTGGGTCCAGGCCTTCTTAAGACCCCTGCCATGCCCAGGGTTGCCCTGGCAACTGTTGCTGGCCCCCAAAGCGGAAGTGGGCGGGTCCAGGCCCCCTGCCATGCCCAGGGTTGCCCTGACAACTGTTGCTGGCCCCCAAAGCGGAAGTGGGCGGGTCCAGGCCACCTTAAAGCCCCCTGCCATGCCCAGGGTTGCCCTGGCAACTGTTGCTGGCCCCCAAAGCGGAAGTGGGCGGGTCCAGGCCCCCTTAAAGCCCCATGCCATGCCCAGGGTTGCTCTGGCAACTGTTGCTGGCCCCCAAAGCGGAAGTGGGCGGGTCCAGGCCCCCTTAAAGCCCCCTGCCATGCCCAGGGTTGCTCTGGCAACTGTTGCTGGCCCCCAAAGCGGAAGTGGGCGGGTCCAGGCCCCCTTAAAGCCCCCTGCCATGCCCAGGGTTGCCCTGGCAACTGTTGCTGGCCCCCAAAGCGGATGTGGGCGGGTCCAGGCCCCCCTAAGCCCCCTGCCATGCCCAGGGTTGCCCTGGCAACTGTTGCTGGCCCCCAAAGCGGAAGTGGGTGGGTCCAGGCCTTCTTAAGACCCCTGCCATGCCCAGGGTTGCCCTGGCAACTGTTGCTGGCCCCCAAAGCGGAAGTGGGCGGGTCCAGGCCCCCTGCCATGCCCAGGGTTGCCCTGGCAACTGTTGCTGGCCCCCAAAGCGGAAGTGGGCGGGTCCAGGCCACCTTAAAGCCCCCTGCCATGCCCAGGGTTGCCCTGGCAACTGTTGCTGGCCCCCAAAGCGGAAGTGGGCGGGTCCAGGCCCCCTTAAAGCCCCCTGCCATGCCCAGGGTTGCTCTGGCAACTGTTGCTGGCCCCCAAAGCGGAAGTGGGCGGGTCCAGGCCCCCTTCAAGCCCCCTGCCATGCCCAGGGTTGCTCTGGCAACTGTTGCTGGCCCCCAAAGCGGAAGTGGGCGGGTCAAGGCCCCCTTAAGCCCCCTGCCATGCCCAGGGTTGCCCTGGCAACTGTTGCTGGCCCCCAAAGCGGAAGTGGGAGGATCCAGGCCCCCTTAAGCCCCCTGGAATGCCCAGGGTTGCCCTGGCAACTGTTGCTGGCCCCCAAAGCGGAAGTGGGCGGGTCCAGGCCCCCTTAAGCCCCCTGCAATGTCCAGGGTTGCCCTGGCAACTGTTGCTAGCCCCCAAAGCGGAAGTGGGTGGGTCCAGGCCTTCTTAAGACCCCTGCCATGCCCAGGGTTGCCCTGGCAACTGTTGCTGGCCCCCAAAGCGGAAGTGGGTGGGTCCAGGCCCCCTTAAGCCCCCTGCCATGCCCAGGGTTGCTCTGGCAACTGTTGCTGGCCCCCAAAGCGGAAGTGGGCGGGTCCAGGCCCCCTTAAAGCCCCCTGCCATGCCCAGGGTTGCCCTGGCAACTGTTGCTGGCCCCCAAAGCGGAAGTGGGCGGGTCCAGGCCCCCTGCCATGCCCAGGGTTGCCCTGGCAACTGTTGCTGGCCCCCAAAGCGGAAGTGGGTGGGTCCAGGCCTTCTTAAGACCCCTGCCATGCCCAGGGTTGCCCTGGCAACTTTTGCTGGCCCCCAAAGCGGAAGTGGGTGGGTCCAGGCCCCCTTAAGCCCCCTGCCATGCCCAGGGTTGCTCTGGCAACTGTTGCTGGCCCCCAAAGCGGAAGTGGGCGGGTCCAGGCCCCCTTAAAGCCCCCTGCCATGCCCAGGGTTGCCCTGGCAACTGTTGCTGGCCCCCAAAGCGGAAGTGGGCGGGTCCAGGCCCCCCTAAGCCCCCTGCCATGCCCAGGGTTGCTCTGGCAACTGTTGCTGGCCCCCAAAGCGGAAGTGGGCGGGTCCAGGCCCCCTTAAAGCCCCCTGCCATGCCCAGGGTTGCCCTGGCAACTGTTGCTGGCCCCCAAAGCGGAAGTGGGCGGGTCCAGGCCCCCTGCCATGCCCAGGGTTGCCCTGGCAACTGTTGCTGGCCCCCAAAGTTGAAGTGGGCGGGTCCAGGCCACCTTAAAGCCCCCTGCCATGCCCAGGGTTGCCCTGGCAACTGTTGCTGGCCCCCAAAGCTGAAGTGGGCGGGTCCAGGCCCCCTTAAAGCCCCCTGCCATGCCCAGGGTTGCTCTGGCAACTGTTGCTGGCCCCCAAAGCGGAAGTGGGCGGGTCCAGGCCCCCTTAAAGCCCCCTGCCATGCCCAGGGTTGCTCTGGCAACTGTTTCTGGCCCCCAAAGCGGAAGTGGGCGGGTCCAGGCCCCCTTAAGCCCCCTGCCATGCCCAGGGTTGCCCTGGCAACTGTTGCTGGCCCCCAAAGCGGAAGTGGGCGGGTCCAGGCCCCCTTAAAGCCCCCTGCCATGCCCAGGGTTGCCCTGGCAACTGTTGCTGGCCCCCAAAGCGGAAGTGGGCGGATCCAGGCCCCCTTAAGCCCCCTGCCATGCCCAGGGTTGCCCTGGCAACTGTTGCTGGCCCCCAAAGCGGAAGTGGGTGGGTCCAGGCCTTCTTAAGCCCCCTGCCATGCCCAGGGTTGCCCTGGCAACTGTTGCTGGCCCCCAAAGCGGAAGTGGGCGGGTCCAGGCCCTCTTAAAGCCCCCTGCCATGCCCAGGGTTGCCCTGGCAACTGTTGCTGGCCCCCAAAGCGGAAGTGGGCGGGTCCAGGCCCCCTTAAAGCCCCCAGCCATGCCCAGGGTTGCCCTGGCAACTGTTGCTGGCCCCCAAAGCGGAAGTGGGCGGGTCCAGGCCACCTTAAAGCCCCCTGCCATGCCCAGGGTTGCCCTGGCAACTGTTGCTGGCCCCCAAAGCGGAAGTTGGCGGGTTTAGGCCCCCTTAAAGCACCCTGCCATGCTCAGGGTTGCCCTGGCAACTGTTGCTGGCCCCCAAAGCGGAAGTGGGCGGGTCCAGGCCCCCTTAAGCCCCCTGCCATGCCCAGGGTTGCCCTGGCAACTGTTGCTGGCCCCAAAAGCGGATGTGGGCGGGTCCAGGCCCCCCTAAGCCCCCTGCCATGCCCAGGGTTGCCCTGGCAACTGTTGCTGGCCCCCAAAGCGGAAGTGGGCGGGTCCAGGCCCCCTTAAGCCCCCTGCCATGCCCAGGGTTGCCCTGGCAACTGTTGCTGGCCCCAAAAGCGGATGTGGGCGGGTCCAGGCCCCTCTAAGCCCCCTGCCATGCCCAGGGTTGCCCTGGCAACTGTTGCTGGCCCCCAAAGCGGATGTGGGCGGGTCCAGGCCCCTCTAAGCCCCCTGCCATGCCCAGGGTTGCCCTGGCAACTGTTGCTGGCCCCCAAAGCGGAAGTTGGCGGGTCCAGGCCACCTTAAAGCCCCCTGCCATGCCCAGGGTTGCCCTGGCAACTGTTGCTGGCCCCCAAAGCGGAAGTTGGCGGGTTTAGGCCCCCTTAAAGCCCCCTGCCATGCTCAGGGTTGCCCTGGCAACTGTTGCTGGCCCCCAAAGCGGAAGTGGGCGGGTCCAGGCCCCCTTAAGCCCCCTGCCATGCCCAGGGTTGCCCTGGCAACTGTTGCTGGCCCCCAAAGCGGAAGTGGGCGGGTCCAGGCCCCTTAAAGCCCCCTGCCATGCCCAGGGTTGCCCTGGCAACTGTTGCTGGCCCCCAAAGCGGAAGTGGGCGGGTCCGGGCCCCCTTAAGCCCCCTGCCATGCCCAGGCTTGCCCTGGCAACTGTTGCTGGCCCCCAAAGCGGAAGTGGGCGGGTCCGGGCCCCCTTAAGCCCCCTGCCATGCCCAGGGTTGCCCTGGCAACTGTTGCTGGCCCCCAAAGCGGAAGTGGGTGGGTCCAGGCCCCCTTAAGCCCCCTGCCATGGCCAGGGTTGCCCTGGCAACTGTTGCTTGCCCCCAAAGCGGATGTGGGTGGGTCCAGGCCCCTCTAAGCCCCCTGCCATGCCCAGGGTTGCCCTGGCAACTGTTGCTGGCCCCCAAAGCGGAAGTGGGCGGGTCCAGGCCTTCTTAAGCCCCCTGCCATGCCCAGGGTTGCCCTGGCAACTGTTGCTGGCCCCTAAAGCGGAAGTGGGCGGGTCCAGGCCCCCTTAAATCCCCCTGTTATGCCCAGGGTTGCCCTGGCAACTGTTGCTGGCCCCTAAAGCGGAAGTGGGCGGGTCCAGGCCCCCTTAAATCCCCCTGTTATGCCCAGGGTTGCCCTGGCAACTGTTGCTGGCCCCCAAAGCGGAAGTGGGCGGGTCCAGGCCCCCTTAATCCCCCTGCCATGCCCAGGGTTGCCCTGGCAACTGTTGCTGGCCCCCAAAGCGGAAGTGGGCGGGTCCAGGCCCCCTTAAGCCCCCTGCCATGCCCAGGGTTGCCCTGGCAACTGTTGCTGGCCCCTAAAGCGGAAGTGGGCGGGTCCAGGCCCCCTTAAATCCCCCTGTTATGCCCAGGGTTGCCCTGGCAACTGTTGCTTCCCCCCAAAGCGGAAGTGGGCGGGTCCAGGCCCCCTTAAAGCGCCCTGCCATGCCCAGGGTTGCCCTGGCAACTGTTGATGGCCCCCAAAGCGGATGTGGGCGGGTCCAGCCCCCCCTAAGCCCCCTGCCATGCCCAGGGTTGCCCTGGCAACTGTTGCTGGCCACCAAAGCGGAAGTGGGTGGGTCCAGGCCTTCTTACTTCCCCTGCCATGCCCAGGGTTGCCCTGGCAACTGTTGCTGGCCCCTAAAGCGGAAGTGGGCGGGTCCAGGACCCCTTAAATCCCCCTGTTATGCCCAGGGTTGCCCTGGCAACTGTTGCTGGCCCCAAAAGCGGAAGTGGGCGGGTCCAGGCCCCCTTAAAGCGCCCTGCCATGCCCAGGGTTGCCCTGGCAACTGTTGCTGGCCCCCAAAGCGGAAGTGGGTGGGTCCAGGCCTTCTTAAGCCCCCTGCCATGCCCAGGGTTGCCCTGGCAACTGTTGCTGGCCCCTAAAGCGGAAGTGGGCGGGTCCAGGCCCCCTTAAATCCCCCTGTTATGCCCAGGGTTGCCCTGGCAACTGTTGCTGGCCCCCAAAGCGGAAGTGGCCTCCAAAGCGGAAGTGGGAGGGTCCAGGCCCCCTTAAAGCCCCCTGCCATGCCCAGGGTTGCCGTGGCAACTGTTGCTGGCCCCCAAAGCGGAAGTGGGCGGGTCCAGGCAACCTTAAAGCCCCCTGCCATGCCCAGGGTTGCCCTGGCAACTGTTGCTGGCACCTAAAGCGGAAGTGGGCGGGTCCAGGCCCCCTTAAATCCCCCTGTTATGCCCAGGGTTGCCCTGGCAACTTTTGCTGGCCCCCAAAGCGGAAGTGGGTGGGTCCAGGCCTTCTTAAGCCCCCTGCCATGCCCAGGGTTGCCCTGGCAACTGTTGCTGGCCCCTAAAGCGGAAGTGGGCGGGTCCAGGCCCCCTTAAATCCCCCTGTTATGCCCAGGGTTGCCCTGGCAACTGTTGCTGGCCCCTAAAGCGGAAGTGGGCGGGTCCAGGCCCCCTTAAGCCCCCTGCCATGCCCAGGGTTGCCCTGGCAACTGTTGCTGGCCCCAAAATCGGAAGTGGGGCGGTCCAGGCCCCCTTAAGCCCCCTGCCATGCCCAGGGTTCCCCTGGCAACTGTTGCTGGCCCCCAAAGCGGAAGTGGGCGGGTCCAGGCCTTCTTAAGCCCCCTGCCATGCCCAGGGTTGCCCTGGCAACTGTTGCTGGCCCCCAAAGCGGAAGTGGGCGGGTCCAGGCCCCCTTAAAGCCCCCTGCCTTGCCTAGGGTTGCCCTGGCAACTGTTGCTGGCCCCCAAAGCGGAAGTGGGCGGGTCCAGGCCCCCTTAAAGCCCCCTGCCTTGCCCAGGGTTGCCCTGGCAACTGTTGCTGGCCCCCAAAGCGGAAGTGGGCGGGTCCAGGCCCCCTTAAGCCCCCTGCCATGCCCAGGGTTGCCCTGGCAACTGTTGCTGGCCCCCAAAGCGGAAGTGGGCGGGTCCAGGCCCCCTTAAGCCCCCTGCCATGCCCAGGGTTGCCCTGGCAACTGTTGCTGGCCCCCAAAGCGGAAGTGGGTGGGTCCAGGCCTTCTTAAGCCCCCTGCCATGCCCAGGGTTGCCCTGGCAACTGTTGCTGGCCCCCAAAGCGGAAGTGGGCGGGTCCAGGCCCTCTTAAAGCCCCCTGCCATGCCCAGGGTTGCCCTGGCAACTGTTGCTGGCCCCCAAAGCGGAAGTGGGCGGGTCCAGGCCCCCTTAAAGCCCCCAGCCATGCCCAGGGTTGCCCTGGCAACTGTTGCTGGCCCCCAAAGCGGAAGTGGGCGGGTCCAGGCCACCTTAAAGCCCCCTGCCATGCCCAGGGTTGCCCTGGCAACTGTTGCTGGCCCCCAAAGCGGAAGTTGGCGGGTTTAGGCCCCCTTAAAGCCCCCTGCCATGCTCAGGGTTGCCCTGGCAACTGTTGCTGGCCCCCAAAGCGGAAGTGGGCGGGTCCAGGCCCCCTTAAGCCCCCTGCCATGCCCAGGGTTGCCCTGGCAACTGTTGCTGGCCCCAAAAGCGGATGTGGGCGGGTCCAGGCCCCCCTAAGCCCCCTGCCATGCCCAGGGTTGCCCTGGCAACTGTTGCTGGCCCCCAAAGCGGAAGTGGGCGGGTCCAGGCCCCCATAAGCCCCCTGCCATGCCCAGGGTTGCCCTGGCAACTGTTGCTGGCCCCCAAAGCGGAAGTGGGCGGGTCCAGGCCCCCCTAAGCCCCCTGCCATGCCCAGGGTTGCCCTGGCAACTGTTGCTGGCCCCCAAAGCGGAAATGGGCGGGTCCAGGCCCCCTTAAGCCCCCTGCCATGCCCAGGGTTGCCCTGGCAACTGTTGCTGGCCCCCAAAGCGGAAGTGGGTGGGTCCAGGCCCCCTTAAGCCCCCTGCCATGCCCAGGGTTGCCCTGGCAACTGTTGCTGGCCCCAAAAGCGGATGTGGGTGGGTCCAGGCCCCTCTAAGCCCCCTGCCATGCCCAGGGTTGCCCTGGCAACTGTTGCTGGCCCCCAAAGCGGATGTGGGCGGGTCCAGGCCCCTCTAAGCCCCCTGCCATGCCCAGGGTTGCCCTGGCAACTGTTGCTGGCCCCCAAAGCGGAAGTGGGCGGATCCAGGCCCCCTTAAGCCCCCTGCCATGCCCAGGGTTGCCCTGGCAACTGTTGCTGGCCCCCAAAGCGGAAGTGGGTGGGTCCAGGCCCCCTTAAGCCCCCTGCCATGCCCAGGGTTGCCCTGGCAACTGTTGCTGGCCCCCAAAGCGGAAGTGGGTGGGTCCAGGCCTTCTTAAGCCCCCTGCCATGCCCAGGGTTGCCCTGGCAACTGTTGCTGGCCCCCAAAGCGGAAGTGGGCGGGTCCAGGCCCTCTTAAAGCCCCCTGCCATGCCCAGGGTTGGCCTGGCAACTGTTGATGGCCCCCAAAGCGGAAGTGGGCGGGTCCAGGCCCCCTTAAAGCCCCCAGCCATGCCCAGGGTTGCCCTGGCAACTGTTGCTGGCCCCCAAAGCGGAAGTGGGCGGGTCCAGGCCCCCCTAAGCCCCATGCCATGCCCAGGGTTGCCCTGGCAACTGTTGCTGGCCCCCAAAGCGGGAAGTGGGCGGGTCCAGGCCCCTCTAAGCCCCCTGCCATGCCCAGGGTTGCCCTGGCAACTGTTGCTGGCCCCCAAGCGGAAGTGGGCGGGTCCGGGCCCCCTTAAGCCCCCTGCCATGCCCAGGCTTGCCCTGGCAACTGTTGCTGGACCCCAAAGCGGAAGTGGGGCGGGTCCGGGCCCCCTTAAGCCCCCTGCCATGCCCAGGGTTGCCCTGGCAACTGTTGCTGGCCCCCAAAGCGGAAGTGGGTGGGTCCAGGCCCCCTTAAGCCCCCTGCCATGGCCAGGGTTGCCCTGGCAACTGTTGCTGGCCCCCAAAGCGGAAGTGGGCGGGTCCAGGCCTTCTTAAGCCCCCTGCCATGCCCAGGGTTGCCCTGGCAACTGTTGCTGGCCCCTAAAGCGGAAGTGGGCGGGTCAGGCCCCCTTAAATCCCCCTGTTATGCCCAGGGTTGCCCTGGCAACTGTTGCTGGCCCCTAAAGCGGAAGTGAGCGGGTCCAGGCCCCCTTAAATCCCCCTGTTATGCCCAGGGTTGCCCTGGCAACTGTTGCTGGCCCCCAAAGCGGAAGTGGGCGGGTCCAGGCCCCTTAAGCCCCCTGCCATGCCCAGGGTGCCCTGGCAACTGTTGCTGGCCCCTAAAGCGGAAGTGGGCGGGTCCAGGACCCCTTAAATCCCCCTGTTATGCCCAGGGTTGCCCTGGCAACTGTTGCTGGCCCCAAAGCGGAAGTGGGCGGGTCCAGGGCCCCCTTAAAGCGCCCTGCCATGCCCAGGGTTGCCCTGGCAACTGTTGCTGGCCCCAAAGCGGAAGTGGGTGGGGTCCAGGCCTTCTTAAGCCCCCTGCCATGCCCAGGGTTGCCCTGGCAACTGTTGCTGGCCCCTAAAGCAGAAGTGGGCGGGTCCAGGCCCCCTTAAATCCCCCTGTTATGCCCAGGGTTGCCCTGGCAACTGTTGCTGGCCCCCAAAGCGGAAGTGGCCCCCAAAGCGGAAGTGGGAGGGTCCAGGCCCCTTAAAGCCCCCTGCCATGCCCAGGGTTGCCGTGGCAACTGTTGCTGGCCCCCAAAGCGGAAGTGGGCGGGTCCAGGCAACCTTTAAGCCCCCTGCCATGCCCAGGGTTGCCCTGGCAACTGTTGCTGGCCCCAAAAGCGGAAGTGGGGCGGTCCAGGCCCCCTTAAGCCCCCTGCCATGCCAGGGTTCCCCTGGCAACTGTTGCTGGCCCCCAAAGCGTAAGTGGGCGGGTCCAGGCCTTCTAAGCCCCCTGCCATGCCCAGGGTTGCCCTGGCAACTGTTGCTGGCCCCCAAAGCGGAGTGGGCGGGTCCAGGCCCCCTTAAGCCCCCGCCATGCCCAGGGTTGCCCTGGCAACTGTTGCTGGCCCCTAAAGCGGAAGTGGGCGGGTCCAGGCCCCCTTAAATCCCCCTGTTATGCCCAGGGTTGCCCTGGCAACTGTTGCTTACCCCCAAAGCGGAAGTGGGCGGGTCCAGGCCCCCTTAAAGCGCCCTGCCATGCCCAGGGTTGCCCTGGCAACTGTTGATGGCCCCCAAAGCGGATGTGGGCGGGTCCCAGCCCCCCTAAGCCCCCTGCCATGCCCAGGGTTGCCCTGGCAACTGTTGCTGGCCCCCAAAGCGGAAGTGGGCGGGTCCAGGCCCCCTTAAAGCCCCCTGCCATGCCCAGGGTGCCCTGGCAACTGTTGCTGGCCCCCAAAGCGGAGTGGGCGGGTCCAGGCCCCTTAAAGCCCCCTGCCATGCCCAGGCTTGCCCTGGCAACTGTTGCTGGCCCCCAAAGCGGAGTGGGTGGGTCCAGGCCCCTGCCATGCCCAGGGTTGCCCTGGCAACTGTTGATGGCCCCAAAGCGGATGTGGGCGGGTCCAGCCCCCCTAAGCCCCCTGCCATGCCCAGGTTGCCCTGGCAACTGTTGCTGGCCCCCAAAGCGGAAGTCGGGGTCCCAGGCCCCCTTAAATCCCCTGCCATGCCCAGGGTTGCCCTGGCAACTGTGCTGCCCCAAAGCGGAAGCGGGCGGGTCCAGGCCCCCTTAAGCCCCCTGCCCATGCCAGGGTTGCCCTGGCAACTGTTGCTGGCCCCCAAAGCGGAAGTGGGCGGGTCCAGGCCCCCTTAAGCCCCCTGCCATGCCCAGGGTTGCCCTGGCAACTGTTGCTGGCCCCCAAAGCGGATGTGGGCGGGTCCAGGCCCCCCTAAGCCCCCTGCCATGCCCAGGGTTGCCCTGGCAACTGTTGCTGGCCCCCAAAGCGGAAGTGGGCGGGTCCAGGCCCCCTTAAGCCCCCTGCCATGCCCAGGGTTGCCCTGGCAACTGTTTCTGGCCCCCAAAGCGGAAGTGGGCGGGTCCAGGCCCCCTTAAAGCCCCTGCCATGCCCAGGGTTGCCCTGGCAACTGTTGCTGGCCCCCAAAGCGGAGTGGGCGGGTCCAGGCCCCCTTAAAGCCCCCTGCCATGCCCAGGGTTGCCCTGGCAACTGTTGCTGGCCCCAAAGCGGAAGTGGGCGTGTCCAGGCCCCTTTAAAGCCCCCTGCCATGCCCAGGGTTGCCCTGGCAACTGTTGCTGGCCCTAAAGCGGAAGTGGGCGGGTCCAGGCCCCCTTAAATCCCCCTGCCATGCCCAGGGTTGCCCTGGCAACTGTTGCTGGCAGCCAAAGCGGAAGTGGGCGGGGTCCGGCCCCTTAAGCCCCCTGCCATGCCCAGGGTTGCCCTGGCAACTGTTGCTGGCCCCCAAAGCGGAAGTGGGTGGGTCCAGGCCCCCTTAAGCCCCCTGCCATGCCCAGGGTTGCCCTGGCAACTGTTGCTGGCCCCCAAAGCGGAAGTGGGCGGATCCAGGCCCCCTTAAGCCCCCAGCCATGCCCAGGGTTGCCCTGGCAACTGTTGCTGGCCCCCAAAGCGGAAGTGGGCGGGTCCAGGCCCCCTTAAAGCGCCCTGCCATGCCCAGGGTTGCCATGGCAACTGTTGCTCGCCCCCAAAGCGGATGTGGGCGGGTCCAGGCCCCTCTAAGCCCCCTGCCATGCCCAGGGTTGCCCTGGCAACTGTTGCTGGCCCCCAAAGCGGAAGTGGGCGGATCCAGGCCCCCTTAAGCCCCTGCCATGCCCAGGGTTGCCCTGGCAACTGTTGCTGGCCCCCAAAGCGGAAGTGGGTGGGTCCAGGCCCCCTTAAGCCCCCTGCCATGCCCAGGGTTGCCCTGGCAACTGTTGCTGGCCCCCAAAGCGGAAGTGGGTGGGTCCAGGCCCACTTAAGCCCCCTGCCATGCCCAGGGTTGCCCTGGCAACTGTTGCTTCCCCCCAAAGCGGAGTGGGCGGGTCCAGGCCCCCTTAAAGCGCCCTGCCATGCCCAGGGTTGCCCTGGCAACTGTTGCTGGCCCCCAAAGCGGAAGTGGGTGGGTCCAGGCCCCCTGCCATGCCCAGGGTTGCCCTGGCAACTGTTGATGGCCCCAAAGCGGAAGTGGGCGGGTCCAGGCCCCTTAAATCCCCCTGCCGTGCCCAGGGTTGCCCTGGCAACTGTTGCTTGCCCCCAAAGCGGAAGTGGGCGGGTCCAGGCCCCCTTAAGCCCCCTGCCATGCCCAGGGATGCCCTGGCAACTGTTGCTGGCCCCCAAAGCGGAAGTGGGCGGGTCCAGGCCCCCTTAAGCCCCTGCCATGCCCAGGGTTGCCCTGGCAACTGTTGCTTCCCCCAAAGCGGAAGTGGGCGGGTCCAGCCCCCTTAAAGCGCCCTGCCATGCCCAGGGTTGCCCTGGCAACTGTTGCTGGCCCCCAAAGCGGAAGTGGGCGGGGTCCAGGCCCCCTTAGCCCCCTGCCATGCCCAGGGTTGCCCTGGCAACTGTTGCTGGCCCCCAAAGCGGAAGTGGGCGGGACCAGGCCCCCTTAAATCCCCCTGTTATGCCCAGGGTTGCCCTGGCAACTGTTGCTGGCCCCCAAAGCGGAAGTGGGTGGGTCCAGGCCTTCTTAAGCCCCCTGCCATGCCCAGGGTTGCCCTGGCAACTTTGCTGGCCCCTAAAGCGGAAGTGGGCGGGTCCAGGCCCCCTTAAAGCGGCCATGCCCAGGGTTGCCCTGGCAACTGTTGCTGGCCCCTAAAGCGGAAGTGGGCGGGTCCAGGCCCCCTTAAATCCCCCTGCCATGCCCAGGGTTGCCCTGGCAACTGTTGCTGGCCCCTAAAGCAGAAGTGTGCGGGTCCAGGCCCCCTTAAATCCCCCTGTTATTCCCAGGGTTGCCCTGGCAACTGTTGCTGGCCCCTAAAGCAGAAGTGTGCGGGTCCAGGCCCCCCTGTTATTCCCAGGGTTGCCCTGGCAACTGTTGCTGGCCCCCAAAGCGGAAGTGGGCGGGTCCAGGCCCCCTTAAAGCCCCCTGCCATGCCCAGGGTTGCCCTGGCAACTGTTGATGGCCCCCAAAGCGGATGTGGGCGGGTCCAGCCCCCCCTAAGCCCCCTGCCATGCCCAGGGTTGCCCTGGCAACTGTTGCTGGCCCCCAAAGCGGAAGTGGGTGGGTCCAGGCCTTCTTAAGCCCCCTGCCATGCCCAGGGTTGCCATGGCAACTGTTGCTGGCCCCTAAAGCGGAAGTGGGCGGGTCCAGGCCCCCTTAAATCCCCCTGTTATGCCCAGGGTTGCCCTGGCAACTGTTGCTGGCCCCAAAAGCGGAAGTGGGCGGGTCCAGGCCCCCTTAAAGCGCCCTGCCATGCCCAGGGTTGCCCTGGCAACTGTTGCTGGCCCCCAAAGCGGAAGTGGGTGGGTCCAGGCCTTCTTAAGCCCCCAGCCATGCCCAGGGTTGCCCAGGCAACTGTTGCTGGCCCCTAAAGCGGAAGTGGGCGGGTCCAGGCCCCCTTAAAGCGCCCTGCCATGCCCAGGGTTGACCTGGCAACTGTTGATGGCCCCCAAAGCGGATGTGGGCGGGTCCAGCCCCCCCTAAGCCCCCTGCCATGCCCAGGGTTGCCCTGGCAACTGTTGCTGGCCCCCAAAGCGGAAGTGGGTGGGTCCAGGCCTTCTTAAGCCCCCTGCCATGCCCAGGGTTGCCCTGGCAACTGTTGCTGGCCCCTAAAGCGGAAGTGGGCGGGTCCAGGCCCCCTTAAATCCCCCTGTTATGCCCAGGGTTGCCCTGGCAACTGTTGCTGGCCCCAAAAGCGGAAGTGGGCGGGTCCAGGCCCCCTTAAAGCGCCCTGCCATGCCCAGGGTTGCCCTGGCAACTGTTGCTGGCCCCCAAAGCGGAAGTGGGTGGGTCCAGGCCTTCTTAAGCCCCCAGCCATGCCCAGGGTTGCCCTGGCAACTGTTGCTGGCCCCTAAAGCGGAAGTGGGCGTGTCCAGGCCCCCTTAAATCCCCCTGTTATGCCCAGGGTTGCCCTGGCAACTGTTGCTGGCCCCCAAAGCGGAAGTGGGCGGGTCCAGGCCCCTTTAAAGCCCCCTGCCATGCCCAGGGTTGCCCTGGCAACTGTTGCTGGCCCCCAAAGCGGAAGTGGGCGGGTCCAGGCCCCCTTAAAGCCCCCTGCCATGCCCAGGGTTGCCCTGGCAACTGTTGCTGGCCCCAAAGCGGAAGTGGGCGGGTCCAGGCCCCTTTAAAGCCCCCTGCCATGCCCAGGGTGCCCTGGCAACTGTTGCTGGCCCCCAAAGCGGAAGTGGGCGGGTCCAGGCCCCCTTAAAGCCCCCTGCCATGCCCAGGGTTGCCCTGGCAACTGTTGCTGGCCCCAAAGCGGAAGTGGGCGTGTCCAGGCCCCTTTAAAGCCCCCTGCCATGCCCAGGGTTGCCCTGGCAACTGTTGCTGGCCCCTAAAGCGGAAGTGGGCGGGTCCAGGCCCCCTTAAATCCCCCTGCCATGCCCAGGGTTGCCCTGGCAACTGTTGCTGGCCCCTAAAGCAGAAGTGTGCGGGTCCAGGCCCCCTTAAATCCCCCTGTTATTCCCAGGGTTGCCCTGGCAACTGTTGCTGGCCCCCAAAGCGGAAGTGGGCGGGTCCAGGCCCCCTTAAAGCCCCTGCCATGCCCAGGGTTGCCCTGGCAACTGTTACTGGCCCCCAAAGCGGAAGTGGGCGGGTCCAGGCCCCCTTAAAGCCCCCTGCCATGCCCAGGGTTGCCCTGGCAACTGTTGCTGGCCCCTAAAGCGGAAGTGGGCGGGTCCAGGCCCCCTTAAATCCCCCTGTTATGCCCAGGGTTGCCCTGGCAACTGTTGCTGGCCCCAAAAGCGGAAGTGGGCGGGTCCAGGCCCCCTTAAAGCGCCCTGCCATGCCCAGGGTTGCCCTGGCAACTGTTGCTGGCCCCCAAAGCGGAAGTGGGTGGGTCCAGGCCTTCTTAAGCCCCCTGCCATGCCCAGGGTTGCCCTGGCAACTGTTGCTGGCCCCTAAAGCGGAAGTGGGCGGGTCCAGGCCCCCTTAAGCCCCCTGCCATGCCCAGGGTTGCCCTGGCAACTGTTGATGGCCCCCAAAGCGGATGTGGGCGGGTCCAGCCCCCCCTAAGCCCCCTGCCATGCCCAGGGTTGCCCTGGCAACTGTTGCTGGCCCCCAAAGCGGAAGTGAGTGGGTTCAGGCCTTCTTAAGCCCCCTGCCATGCCCAGGGTTGCCCTGGCAACTGTTGCTGGCCCCAAAAGCGGAAGTGGGCGGGTCCAGGCCCCCTTAAAGCGCCCTGCCATGCCCAGGGTTGCCCTGGCAACTGTTGCTGGCCCCCAAAGCGGAAGTGGGTGGGTCCAGGCCTTCTTAAGCCCCCAGCCATGCCCAGGGTTGCCCTGGCAACTGTTGCTGGCCCCTAAAGCGGAAGTGGGCGTGTCCAGGCCCCCTTAAATCCCCCTGTTATGCCCAGGGTTGCCCTGGCAACTGTTGCTGGCCCCCAAAGCGGAAGTGGGCGGGTCCAGGCCCCTTTAAAGCCCCCTGCCATGCCCAGGGTTGCCCTGGCAACTGTTGCTGGCCCCCAAAGCGGAAGTGGGCGGGTCCAGGCCCCCTTAAAGCCCCCTGCCATGCCCAGGGTTGCCCTGGCAACTGTTGCTGGCCCCAAAGCGGAAGTGGGCGGGTCCAGGCCCCTTTAAAGCCCCCTGCCATGCCCAGGGTGCCCTGGCAACTGTTGCTGGCCCCCAAAGCGGAAGTGGGCGGGTCCAGGCCCCCTTAAAGCCCCCTGCCATGCCCAGGGTTGCCCTGGCAACTGTTGCTGGCCCCAAAGCGGAAGTGGGCGTGTCCAGGCCCCTTTAAAGCCCCCTGCCATGCCCAGGGTTGCCCTGGCAACTGTTGCTGGCCCCTAAAGCGGAAGTGGGCGGGTCCAGGCCCCCTTAAATCCCCCTGCCATGCCCAGGGTTGCCCTGGCAACTGTTGCTGGCCCCTAAAGCAGAAGTGTGCGGGTCCAGGCCCCCTTAAATCCCTCTGTTATTCCCAGGGTTGCCCTGGCAACTGTTGCTGGCCCCCAAAGCGGAAGTGGGCGGGTCCAGGCCCCCTTAAAGCCCCCTGCCATGCCCAGGGTTGCCCTGGCAACTGTTACTGGCCCCCAAAGCGGAAGTGGGCGGGTCCAGGCCCCCTTAAAGCCCCCTGCCATGCCCAGGGTTGCCCTGGCAACTGTTGCTGGCCCCTAAAGCGGAAGTGGGCGGGTCCAGGCCCCCTTAAATCCCCTGTTATGCCCAGGGTTGCCCTGGCAACTGTTGCTGGCCCCAAAAGCGGAAGTGGGCGGGTCCAGGCCCCCTTAAGCGCCCTGCCATGCCCAGGGTTGCCCTGGCAACTGTTGCTGGCCCCCAAAGCGGAAGTGGGTGGGTCCAGGCCTTCTTAAGCCCCCTGCCATGCCCAAGGTTGCCCTGGCAACTGTTGCTGGCCCCTAAAGCGGAAGTGGGCGGGTCCAGGCCCCCTTAAGCCCCCTGCCATGCCCAGGGTTGCCCTGGCAACTGTTGCTTCCCCCCAAAGCGGAAGTGGGCGGGTCCAGGCCCCCTTAAAGCGCCCTGCCATGCCCAGGGTTGCCCTGGCAACTGTTGATGGCCCCCAAAGCGGATGTGGGCGGGTCCAGCCCCCCCTAAGCCCCCTGCCATGCCCAGGGTTGCCCTGGCAACTGTTGATGGCCCCCAAAGCGGATGTGGGCGGGTCCAGCCCCCCCTAAGCCCCCTGCCATGCCCAGGGTTGCCCTGGCAACTGTTGCTGGCCCCCAAAGCGGAAGTGGGTGGGTCCAGGCCTTCTTAAGCCCCCTGCCATGCCCAGGGTTGCCCTGGCAACTGTTGCTGGCCCCTAAAGCGGAAGTGGGCGGGTCCAGGCCCCCTTAAAGCGCCCTGCCATGCCCAGGGTTGACCTGGCAACTGTTGATGGCCCCCAAAGCGGATGTGGGCGGGTCCAGCCCCCCCTAAGCCCCCCTGCCATGCCCAGGGTTGCCCTGGCAACTGTTGCTGGCCCCCAAAGCGGAAGTGGGTTGGTCCAGGCCTTCTTAAGCCCCCTGCCATGCCCAGGGTTGCCCTGGCAACTGTTGCTGGCCCCTAAAGCGGAAGTGGGCGGGTCCAGGCCCCCTTAAATCCCCCTGTTATGCCCAGGGTTGCCCTGGCAACTGTTGCTGGCCCCAAAAGCGGAAGTGGGCGGGTCCAGGCCCCCTTAAAGCGCCCTGCCATGCCCAGGGTTGCCCTGGCAACTGTTGCTGGCCCCCAAAGCGGAAGTGGGTGGGTCCAGGCCTTCTTAAGCCCCCTGCCATGCCCAGGGTTGCCCTGGCAACTGTTGCTGGCCCCTAAAGCGGAAGTGGGCGTGTCCAGGCCCCCTTAAATCCCCCTGTTATGCCCAGGGTTGCCCTGGCAACTGTTGCTGGCCCCCAAAGCGGAAGTGGGCGGGTCCAGGCCCCTTTAAAGCCCCCTGCCATGCCCAGGGTTGCCCTGGCAACTGTTGCTGGCCCCCAAAGCGGAAGTGGGCGGGTCCAGGCCCCCTTAAAGCCCCCTGTTATTCCAAGGGTTGCCCTGGCAACTGTTGATGGCCCCCAAAGCGGATGTGGGCGGGTCCAGCCCCCCCTAAGCCCCCTGCCATGCCCAGGGTTGCCCTGGCAACTGTTGCTGGCCCCCAAAGCGGAAGTCGGCGAGTCCAGGCCCCCTTAAATCCCCCTGCCATGCCCAGGGTTGCCCTGGCAACTGTTGCTTGCCCCCAAAGCGGAAGTGGGCGGGTCCAGGCCCCCTTAAAGCCCCCTGCCATGCCCAGGGTTGCCCTGGCAACTGTTGCTGGCCCCAAAGCCGGAAGTGGGCGGGTCCAGGCCCCCTTAAATCCCCCTGCCATGCCCAGGGTTGCCCTGGCAACTGTTGCTGGCCCCTAAAGCAGAAGTGTGCGGGTCCAGGCCCCCTTAAATCCCCCTGTTATTCCCAGGGTTGCCCTGGCAACTGTTGCTGGCCCCCAAAGCTGATGTGGGCGGGTCCAGGCCCCCCTAAGCCCCCTGCCATGCCCAGGGTTGCCCTGGCAACTGTTGCTGGCCCCCAAAGCGGATGTGGGCGGGTCCAGCCCCCCCTAAGCCCCCTGCCATGCCCAGGGTTGCCCTGGCAACTGTTGCTTCCCCCCAAAGCGGAAGTGGGCGGGTCCAGGCCCCCTTAAAGCGCCCTGCCATGCCCAGGGTTGCCCTGGCAACTGTTGATGGCCCCCAAAGCGGATGTGGGCGGGTCCAGCCCCCCCTAAGCCCCCTGCCATGCCCAGGGTTGCCCTGGCAACTGTTGCTGGCCCCCAAAGCGGAAGTGAGTGGGTCCAGGCCTTCTTAAGCCCCCTGCCATGCCCAGGGTTGCCCTGGCAACTGTTGCTGGCCCCTAAAGCGGAAGTGGGCTGGGTCCAGGCCCCCTTAAAGCGCCCTGCCATGCCCAGGGTTGACCTGGCAACTGTTGATGGCCCCCAAAGCGGATGTGGGCGGGTCCAGCCCCCCCTAAGCCCCCTGCCATGCCCAGGGTTGCCCTGGCAACTGTTGCTGGCCCCCAAAGCGGAAGTGGGTGGGTCCAGGCCTTCTTAAGCCCCTGCCATGCCCAGGGTTGCCCTGGCAACTGTTGCTGGCCCCCAAAGCGGAAGTGGGCGGGTCCAGGCCCCCTTAAAGCCCCCTGCCATGCCCAGGGTTGCCCTGGCAACTGTTGCTGGCCCCAAAGCGGAAGTGGGCGTGTCCAGGCCCCTTTAAAGCCCCCTGCCATGCCCAGGGTTGCCCTGGCAACTGTTGCTGGCCCCTAAAGCGGAAGTGGGCGGGTCCAGGCCCCCTTAAATCCCCCTGCCATGCCCAGGGTTGCCCTGGCAACTGTTGCTGGCCCCTAAAGCAGAAGTGTGCGGGTCCAGGCCCCCTTAAATCCCCCTGTTATTCCCAGGGTTGCCCTGGCAACTGTTGCTGGCCCCCAAAGCGGAAGTGGGCGGGTCCAGTGGCCCCCTTAAAGCCCCCTGCCATGCCCAGGGTTGCCCTGGCAACTGTTACTGGCCCCCAAAGCGGAAGTGGGCGGGTCCAGGCCCCCTTAAAGCCCCCTGCCATGCCCAGGGTTGCCCTGGCAACTGTTGCTGGCCCCCAAAGCTGATGTGGGCGGGTCCAGGCCCCCTAAGCCCCCTGCCATGCCCAGGGTTGCCCTGGCAACTGTTGCTGGCCCCCAAAGCGGAAGTGGGCGGGTCACAGGCCCCTTAAAGCCCCCTGCCCATGCCAGGATGCCCATGGCAACTGTTGCTGGCCCCCAAAGCGGAAGTGGGCGGGTCCAGGCCCCCTTCAAGCCCCCTGCCATGCCCAGGGTTGCCCTGGCAACTGTTGCTGGCCCTAAAGCGGAAGTGTGCGGGTCCAGCCCCCCTTAAATCCCCCTGTTATTCCAAGGGTTGCCCTGGCAACTGTTGCTGGCCCCCAAAGCGGATGTGGGCGGGGTCCAGCCCCCCCTAAGCCCCCTGCCATGCCCAGGGTTGCCCTGGCAACTGTTGCTAGCCCCCAAAGCGGAAGGGGTGGGTCCAGGCCTTCTTAAGCCCCCTGCCATGCCCAGGGTTGCCCTGGCAACTGTTGCTGGCCCCCAAAGCGGAAGTGGGTGGGTCCAGGCCCCCTGCCATGCCCAGGGTTGCCCTGGCAACTGTTGATGGCCCCCAAAGCGGATGTGGGCGGGTCCAGCCCCCCTAAGCCCCCTGCCATGCCCAGGGTTGCCCTGGCAACTGTTGCTGGCCCCTAAAGCGGAAGTGGGCGGGTCAGGCCCCCTTAAATCCCCTGTTATGCCCAGGGTTGCCCTGGCAACTGTTGCTTGCCCCCCAAGCGGAAGCGGGCGGGTCCAGGCCCCCTTAAGCCCCCTGCCATGCCCAGGGTTGCCCTGGCAACTGTTGTTGGCCCCAAAGCGGAAGTGGGCGGGTCCAGGCCCCCTTAAGCCCCCTGCCATGCCCAGGGTTGCCCTGGCAACTGTTGCTTCCCCCCAAAGCGGAAGTGGGCGGGTCCAGGCCCCCTTAAAGCGCCCTGCCATGCCCAGGGTTGACCTGGCAACTGTTGATGGCCCCCAAGCGGATGTGGGCGGGTCCAGCCCCCCTAAGCCCCCTGCCATGCCCAGGGTTGCCCTGGCAACTGTTGCTGGCCCCCAAAGCGGAAGTGGTGGGTCCAGGCCTTCTTAAGCCCCTGCCATGCCCAGGGTTGCCCTGGCAACTGTTGCTGGCCCTAAGCGGAAGTGGGCGGGTCCAGGCCCCTTAAATTCCCCCTGTTATGCCCAGGGTTGCCTGGCAACTGTTGCTGGCCCCAAAGCGGAAGTGGGCGGGTCCAGGCCCCATTAAAAGGCCCTGCCATGCCCAGGGTTGCCCTGGCAACTGTTGCTGGCCCCCAAAGCGGAATGTGGGTGGGTCCAGGCCTTCTTAAGCCCCCTGCCATGCCCAGGGTTGCCCTGGCAACTGTTGCTGGCCCTAAAGCGAAGAGGGCGTGTCCAGGCCACCTTAAATCCCCCTGTTATGCCCAGGGTTGCCCTGGCAACTGTTGCTGGCCCCCAAAGCGGAAGTGGGCGGGTCCAGGCCCCTTTAAAGCCCCCTGCCATGCCCAGGGTTGCCCTGGCAACTGTTGCTGGCCCCCAAAGCGGAAAGTGGGCGGGTCCAGGCCCCTTAAAGCCCCCTGCCATGCCCAGGGTTGCCCTGGCAACTGTTGCTGGCCCCAAAGCGGAAGTGGCGGGGTCCAGGCCCCTTTAAAGCCCCCTGCCATGCCCAGGGTTGCCCTGGCAACTGTTGCTGGCCCCCAAAGCGGAAGTGGGCGGGTCCAGGCCCCCTTAAAGCCCCCTGCCATGCCCAGGGTTGCCCTGGCAACTGTTGCTGGACCCAAAGCGGAAGTGGGCGTGTCCAGGCCCCCTTAAAGCCCCCTGCCATGCCCAGGGTTGCCCTGGCAACTGTTGCTGGCCCCTAAAGCGGAAGTGGGCGGGTCCAGGCCCCCTTAAATCCCCCTGCCATGCCCAGGGTTGCCCTGGCAACTGTTGCTGGCCCCTAAAGCAGAAGTGTGCGGGTCCAGGCCCCCTTAAATCCCCCTGCCATGCCCAGGGTTGCCCTGGCAACTGTTGCTGGCCCCTAAAGCGGAAGTGTGCGGGTCCAGGCCCCCTTAAATCCCCCTGTTATTCCCAGGGTTGCCCTGGCAACTGTTGCTGGCCCCCAAAGCGGAAGTGGGCGGGTCCAGGTCCCCTTAAGCCCCCTGCCATGCCCAGGCTTGCCCTGGCAACTGTTGCTGGCCCCCAAAGCGGAAGTGGGCGGGTCCGGGCCCCCTTAAGCCCCCTGCCATGCCCAGGGTTGCCCTGGCAACTTTTGCTGGCCCCCAAAGCGGAAGTGGGCGGATCCAGGCCCCCTTAAGCCCCCTGCCATGCCCAGGGTTGCCCTTGCAACTGTTGCTGGCCCCCAAAGCGGAAGTGGGCGGATCCAGGCCCGCTTAAGCCCCCTGCCATGCCCAGGGTTGCCCTGGCAACTGTTGCTGGCCCCCAAAGCGGAAGTGGGTGGGTCCAGGCCTTCTTAAGCCCCCTGCCATGCCCAGGGTTGCCCTGGCAACTGTTGCTGGCCCCCAAAGCGGAAGTGGGCGGGTCCAGGCCCTCTTAAAGCCCCCTGCCATGCCCAGGGTTGCCCTGGCAACTGTTGCTGGCCCCCAAAGCGGAAGTGGGCGGGTCCAGGCCCCCTTAAAGCCCCCAGCCATGCCCAGGGTTGCCCTGGCAACTGTTGCTGGCCCCCAAAGCGGATGTGGGCGGGTCCAGGCCACCTTAAAGCCCCCTGCCATGCCCAGGGTTGCCCTGGCAACTGTTGCTGGCCCCCAAAGCGGAAGTGGGCGGGTCCAGGCCCCCTTAAGCCCCCTGCCATGCCCAGGGTTGCCCTGGCAACTGTTGCTGGCCCCAAAAGCGGATGTGGGCGGGTCCAGGCCCCTCTAAGCCACCTGCCATGCCCAGGGTTGCCCTGGCAACTGTTGCTGGCCCCCAAAGCGGAAGTGGGCGGGTCCAGGCCCCCCTAAGCCCCCTGCCATGCCCAGGGTTACCCTGGCAACTGTTGCTGGCCCCCAAAGCGGAAGTGGGCGGGTCCAAGCCCCCTTAAGCCCCCTGCCATGCCCAGGCTTGCCCTGGCAACTGTTGCTGGCCCCCAAAGCGGAAGTGGGTGGGTCCAGGCCTTCTTAAGCCCCCTGCCATGCCCAGGGTTGCCCTGGCAACTGTTGCTGGCCCCCAAAGCGGAAGTGGGCGGGTCCAGGCCCTCTTAAAGCCCCCTGCCATGCCCTGGGTTGCCCTGGCAACTGTTGCTGGCCCCTAAAGCGGAAGTGGGCGGGTCCAGGCCCCCTTAAATCCCCCTGTTATGCCCAGGGTTGCCCTGGCAACTGTTGCTGGCCCCAAAAGCGGAAGTGGGCGGGTCCAGGCCCCCTTAAAGCGCCCTGCCATGCCCAGGGTTGCCCTGGCAACTGTTGCTGGCCCCCAAAGCGGAAGTGGGTGGGTCCAGGCCTTCTTAAGCCCCCTGCCATGCCCAGGGTTGCCCTGGCAACTGTTGCTGGCCCCTAAAGCGGAAGTGGGCGTGTCCAGGCCCCCTTAAATCCCCCTGTTATGCCCAGGGTTGCCCTGGCAACTGTTGCTGGCCCCCAAAGCGGAAGTGGGCGGGTCCAGGCCCCTTTAAAGCCCCCTGCCATGCCCAGGGTTGCCCTGGCAACTGTTGCTGGCCCCCAAAGCGGAAGTGGGCGGGTCCAGGCCCCCTTAAAGCCCCCTGTTATTCCAAGGGTTGCCCTGGCAACTGTTGATGGCCCCCAAAGCGGATGTGGGCGGGTCCAGCCCCCCCTAAGCCCCCTGCCATGCCCAGGGTTGCCCTGGCAACTGTTGCTGGCCCCCAAAGCGGAAGTCGGCGAGTCCAGGCCCCCTTAAATCCCCCTGCCATGCCCAGGGTTGCCCTGGCAACTGTTGCTTGCCCCCAAAGCGGAAGTGGGCGGGTCCAGGCCCCCTTAAAGCCCCCTGCCATGCCCAGGGTTGCCCTGGCAACTGTTGCTGGCCCCAAAGCGGAAGTGGGCGGGTCCAGGCCCCCTTAAATCCCCCTGCCATGCCCAGGGTTGCCCTGGCAACTGTTGCTGGCCCCTAAAGCAGAAGTGTGCGGGTCCAGGCCCCCTTAAATCCCCCTGTTATTCCCAGGGTTGCCCTGGCAACTGTTGCTGGCCCCCAAAGCGGAAGTGGGCGGGTCCAGGCCCCCTTAAAGCCCCCTGCCATGCCCAGGGTTGCCCTGGCAACTGTTACTGGCCCCCAAAGCGGAAGTGGGCGGGTCCAGGCCCCCTTAAAGCCCCCTGCCATGCCCAGGGTTGCCCTGGCAACTGTTGCTGGCCCCTAAAGCGGAAGTGTGCGGGTCCAGGCCCCCTTAAATCCCCCTGTTATTCCCAGGGTTGCCCTGGCAACTGTTGCTGACCCCCAAAGCGGAAGTGGGCGGGTCCAGGACCCCTTAAGCCCCCTGCCATGCCCAGGGTTGCCCTGGCAACTGTTGCTGGCCCCCAAAGCTGATGTGGGCGGGTCCAGGCCCCCCTAAGCCCCCTGCCATGCCCAGGGTTGCCCTGGCAACTGTTGCTGGCCCCCAAAGCGGATGTGGGCGGGTCCAGCCCCCCCTAAGCCCCCTGCCATGCCCAGGGTTGCCCTGGCAACTGTTGCGACCCCCAAAGCGGAAGTGGGCGGGTCCAGGCCCCCTTAAAGTGCCCTGCCATGCCCAGGGTTGCCCTGGCAACTGTTGATGGCCCCCAAAGCGGATGTGGGCGGGTCCAGCCCCCCCTAAGCCCCCTGCCATGCCCAGGGTTGCCCTGGCAACTGTTGCTGGCCCCCAAAGCGGAAGTGAGTGGGTCCAGGCCTTCTTAAGCCCCCTGCCATGCCCAGGGTTGCCCTGGCAACTGTTGCTGGCCCCTAAAGCGGAAGTGGGCGGGTCCAGGCCCCCTTAAAGCGCCCTGCCATGCCCAGGGTTGACCTGGCAACTGTTGATGGCCCCCAAAGCGGATGTGGGCGGGTCCAGCCCCCCCTAAGCCCCCTGCCATGCCCAGGGTTGCCCTGGCAACTGTTGCTGGCCCCCAAAGCGGAAGTGGGTGGGTCCAGGCCTTCTTAAGCCCCCTGCCATGCCCAGGGTTGCCCTGGCAACTGTTGCTGGCCCCTAAAGCGGAAGTGGGCGGGTCCAGGCCCCCTTAAATCCCCCTGTTATGCCCAGGGTTGCCCTGGCAACTGTTGCTGGCCCCAAAAGCGGAAGTGGGCGGGTCCAGGCCCCCTTAAAGCGCCCTGCCATGCCCAGGGTTGCCCTGGCAACTGTTGCTGGCCCCCAAAGCGGAAGTGGGTGGGTCCAGGCCTTCTTAAGCCCCCAGCCATGCCCAGGGTTGCCCTGGCAACTGTTGCTGGCCCCTAAAGCGGAAGTGGGCGTGTCCAGGCCCCCTTAAATCCCCCTGTTATGCCCAGGGTTGCCCTGGCAACTGTTGCTGGCCCCCAAAGCGGAAGTGGGCGGGTCCAGGCCCCTTTAAAGCCCCCTGCCATGCCCAGGGTTGCCCTGGCAACTGTTGCTGGCCCCCAAAGCGGAAGTGGGCGGGTCCAGGCCCCCTTAAAGCCCCCTGCCATGCCCAGGGTTGCCCTGGCAACTGTTGCTGGCCCCAAAGCGGAAGTGGGCGGGTCCAGGCCCCTTTAAAGCCCCCTGCCATGCCCAGGGTGCCCTGGCAACTGTTGCTGGCCCCCAAAGCGGAAGTGGGCGGGTCCAGGCCCCCTTAAAGCCCCCTGCCATGCCCAGGGTTGCCCTGGCAACTGTTGCTGGCCCCAAAGCGGAAGTGGGCGTGTCCAGGCCCCTTTAAAGCCCCCTGCCATGCCCAGGGTTGCCCTGGCAACTGTTGCTGGCCCCTAAAGCGGAAGTGGGCGGGTCCAGGCCCCCTTAAATCCCCCTGCCATGCCCAGGGTTGCCCTGGCAACTGTTGCTGGCCCCTAAAGCAGAAGTGTGCGGGTCCAGGCCCCCTTAAATCCCCCTGTTATTCCCAGGGTTGCCCTGGCAACTGTTGCTGGCCCCCAAAGCGGAAGTGGGCGGGTCCAGGCCCCCTTAAAGCCCCCTGCCATGCCCAGGGTTGCCCTGGCAACTGTTACTGGCCCCCAAAGCGGAAGTGGGCGGGTCCAGGCCCCCTTAAAGCCCCCTGCCATGCCCAGGGTTGCCCTGGCAACTGTTGCTGGCCCCTAAAGCGGAAGTGTGCGGGTCCAGGCCCCCTTAAATCCCCCTGTTATTCCCAGGGTTGCCCTGGCAACTGTTGCTGACCCCAAAAGCGGAAGTGGGCGGGTCCAGGACCCCTTAAGCCCCCTGCCATGCCCAGGGTTGCCCTGGCAACTGTTGCTGGCCCCCAAAGCTGATGTGGGCGGGTCCAGGCCCCCCTAAGCCCCCTGCCATGCCCAGGGTTGCCCTGGCAACTGTTGCTGGCCCCCAAAGCGGAAGTGGGCGGGTCCAGGCCCCCTTAAAGCCCCCTGCCATGCCCAGGATTGCCCTGGCAACTGTTGCTGGCCCCCAAAGCGGAAGTGGGCGGGTCCAGGCCCCCTTCAAGCCCCCTGCCATGCCCAGGGTTGCCCTGGCAACTGTTGCTGGCCCCTAAAGCGGAAGTGTGCGGGTCCAGGCCCCCTTAAATCCCCCTGTTATTCCAAGGGTTGCCCTGGCAACTGTTGCTGGCCCCCAAAGCGGATGTGGGCGGGTCCAGCCCCCCCTAAGCCCCCTGCCATGCCCAGGGTTGCCCTGGCAACTGTTGCTAGCCCCCAAAGCGGAAGTGGGTGGGTCCAGGCCTTCTTAAGAACCCTGCCATGCCCAGGGTTGCCCTGGCAACTGTTGCTGGCCCCCAAAGCGGAAGTGGGTGGGTCCAGGCCCCCTGCCATGCCCAGGGTTGCCCTGGCAACTGTTGATGGCCCCCAAAGCGGATGTGGGCGGGTCCAGCCCCCCTAAGCCCCCTGCCATGCCCAGGGTTGCCCTGGCAACTGTTGCTGGCCCCTAAAGCGGAAGTGGGCGGGTCCAGGCCCCCTTAAATCCCCCTGTTATGCCCAGGGTTGCCCTGGCAACTGTTGCTTGCCCCCAAAGCGGAAGCGGGCGGGTCCAGGCCCCCTTAAGCCCCCTGCCATGCCCAGGGTTGCCCTGGCAACTGTTGTTGGCCCCCAAAGCGGAAGTGGGCGGGTCCAGGCCCCCTTAAGCCCCCTGCCATGCCCAGGGTTGCCCTGGCAACTGTTGCTTCCCCCCAAAGCGGAAGTGGGCGGGTCCAGGCCCCCTTAAAGCGCCCTGCCATGCCCAGGGTTGACCTGGCAACTGTTGATGGCCCCCAAAGCGGATGTGGGCGGGTCCAGCCCCCCCTAAGCCCCCTGCCATGCCCAGGGTTGCCCTGGCAACTGTTGCTGGCCCCCAAAGCGGAAGTGGGTGGGTCCAGGCCTTCTTAAGCCCCCTGCCATGCCCAGGGTTGCCCTGGCAACTGTTGCTGGCCCCTAAAGCGGAAGTGGGCGGGTCCAGGCCCCCTTAAATCCCCCTGTTATGCCCAGGGTTGCCCTGGCAACTGTTGCTGGCCCCAAAAGCGGAAGTGGGTTGGTCCAGGCCCCCTTAAAGCGCCCTGCCATGCCCAGGGTTGCCCTGGCAACTGTTGCTGGCCCCCAAAGCGGAAGTGGGTGGGTCCAGGCCTTCTTAAGCCCCCTGCCATGCCCAGGGTTGCCCTGGCAACTGTTGCTGGCCCCTAAAGCGGAAGTGGGCGTGTCCAGGCCACCTTAAATCCCCCTGTTATGCCCAGGGTTGCCCTGGCAACTGTTGCTGGCCCCCAAAGCGGAAGTGGGCGGGTCCAGGCCCCTTTAAAGCCCCCTGCCATGCCCAGGGTTGCCCTGGCAACTGTTGCTGGCCCCCAAAGCGGAAGTGGGCGGGTCCAGGCCCCCTTAAAGCCCCCTGCCATGCCCAGGGTTGCCCTGGCAACTGTTGCTGGCCCCAAAGCGGAAGTGGGCGGGTCCAGGCCCCTTTAAAGCCCCCTGCCATGCCCAGGGTTGCCCTGGCAACTGTTGCTGGCCCCCAAAGCGGAAGTGGGCGGGTCCAGGCCCCCTTAAAGCCCCCTGCCATGCCCAGGGTTGCCCTGGCAACTGTTGCTGGCCCCAAAGCGGAAGTGGGCGTGTCCAGGCCCCCTTAAAGCCCCCTGCCATGCCCAGGGTTGCCCTGGCAACTGTTGCTGGCCCCTAAAGCGGAAGTGGGCGGGTCCAGGCCCCCTTAAATCCCCCTGCCATGCCCAGGGTTGCCCTGGCAACTGTTGCTGGCCCCTAAAGCAGAAGTGTGCGGGTCCAGGCCCCCTTAAATCCCCCTGCCATGCCCAGGGTTGCCCTGGCAACTGTTGCTGGCCCCTAAAGCGGAAGTGTGCGGGTCCAGGCCCCCTTAAATCCCCCTGTTATTCCCAGGGTTGCCCTGGCAACTGTTGCTGGCCCCCAAAGCGGAAGTGGGCGGGTCCAGGTCCCCTTAAGCCCCCTGCCATGCCCAGGCTTGCCCTGGCAACTGTTGCTGGCCCCCAAAGCGGAAGTGGGCGGGTCCGGGCCCCCTTAAGCCCCCTGCCATGCCCAGGGTTGCCCTGGCAACTTTTGCTGGCCCCCAAAGCGGAAGTGGGCGGATCCAGGCCCCCTTAAGCCCCCTGCCATGCCCAGGGTTGCCCTTGCAACTGTTGCTGGCCCCCAAAGCGGAAGTGGGCGGATCCAGGCCCGCTTAAGCCCCCTGCCATGCCCAGGGTTGCCCTGGCAACTGTTGCTGGCCCCCAAAGCGGAAGTGGGTGGGTCCAGGCCTTCTTAAGCCCCCTGCCATGCCCAGGGTTGCCCTGGCAACTGTTGCTGGCCCCCAAAGCGGAAGTGGGCGGGTCCAGGCCCTCTTAAAGCCCCCTGCCATGCCCAGGGTTGCCCTGGCAACTGTTGCTGGCCCCCAAAGCGGAAGTGGGCGGGTCCAGGCCCCCTTAAAGCCCCCAGCCATGCCCAGGGTTGCCCTGGCAACTGTTGCTGGCCCCCAAAGCGGAAGTGGGCGGGTCCAAGCCCCCTTAAGCCCCCTGCCATGCCCAGGCTTGCCCTGGCAACTGTTGCTGGCCCCCAAAGCGGAAGTGGGTGGGTCCAGGCCTTCTTAAGCCCCCTGCCATGCCCAGGGTTGCCCTGGCAACTGTTGCTGGCCCCCAAAGCGGAAGTGGGCGGGTCCAGGCCCTCTTAAAGCCCCCTGCCATGCCCTGGGTTGCCCTGGAAACTGTTGCTGGCCCCCAAAAGCGGAAGTGGGGCGGTCCTGGCCCCCTTAAGCCCCCTGCCATGCCCAGGGTTGCCCTGGCAACTGTTGCTGGCCCCCAAAGCGGAAGTGGCCCCCAAAGCGGAAGTGGGAGGGTCCAGGCCCCCTTAAAGCCCCCTGCCATACCCAGGGTTGCCGTGGCAACTGTTGCTGGCCCCCAAAGCGGAAGTGGGCGGGTCCAAGCCACCTTAAAGCCCCCTGCCATGCCCAGGGTTGCCCTGGCAACTGTTGCTGGCCCCCAAAGCGGAAGTGGCCCCCAAAGCGGAAGTGGGAGGGTCCAGGCCCCCTTAAAGCCCCCTGCCATGCCCAGGGTTGCCGTGGCAACTGTTGCTGGCCCCCAAAGCGGAAGTGGGCGGGTCCAGGCCACCTTAAAGCCCCCTGCCATGCCCAGGGTTGCCCTGGCAACTGTTGCTGGCCCCTAAAGCGGAAGTGGGCGGGTCCAGGCCCCCTTAAATCCCCCTGTTATGCCCAGGGTTGCCCTGGCAACTATTGCTGGCCCCCAAAGCGGAAGTTGGCGGGTCCAGGCCCCCTTAAAGCCCCCTGCCATGCCCAGGGTTGCCCTGGCAACTGTTGCTGGCCCCCAAAGCGGAAGTGGGTGGGTCCAGGCCCCCTTAAGCCCCTGCCATGCCTAGGGTTGCCCTGACAACTGTTGCTGGCACCCAAAGCGGAAGTGGGTGGGTCCAGGCCTTCTTAAGCCCCCTGCCATGCCCAGGGTTGCCCTGGCAACTGTTGCTGGCCCCTAAAGCCGAAGTGGGCGGGTCCAGGCCCCCTTAAATCCCCCTGTTATGCCCAGGGTTGCCCTGGCAACTGTTGCTGGACCCTAAAGCGGAAGTGGGCGGGTCCAGGCCCCCTTAAGCCCCCTGCCATGCCCAGGGTTGCCCTGGCAACTGTTGCTGGCCCCAAAAGCGGAAGTGGGGCGGTCCAGGCCCCCTTAAGCCCCCTGCCATGCCCAGGGTTGCCCTGGCAACTGTTGCTGGCCCCCAAAGCGGAAGTGGGCGGGTCCAGGCCCCCTTAAAGCCCCCTGCCATGCCCAGGGTTTCCCTGGCAACTGCTGCTGGCCCCTAAAGCGGAAGTGGGCGGGTCCAGGCCCCCTTAAATCCCCCTGCCATGCCCAGGGATGCCCTGGCAACTGTTGCTGGCCCCAAAAGCGGAAGTGGGTGGGTCCAGGCCTTCTTAAGCCCCCTACCATGCCCAGGGTTGCCCTGGCAACTGTTGCTGGCCCCCAAAGCGGAAGTGGGCGGGTCCAGGCCCCTTAAGCCCCCTGCCATGCCCAGGGTTGCCCTGGCAACTGTTGCTGGCCCCCAAAGCGGAAGTGGGCGGGTCCAGGCCCCCTTAAGCCCCCTGCCATGCCCAGGGTTGCCCTGGCAACTGTTGCTGGCCCCCAAAGCGGAAGTGGGCGGGTCCAGGCCCCCTTAAGCCCCCTGCCATGCCCAGGGTTGCCCTGGCAACTGTTGCTGGCCCCTAAAGCGGAAGTTGGCGGGTCCAGGCCCCCTTAAATCCCCCTGTTATGCCCAGGGTTGCCCTGGCAACTGTTGCTTCCCCCCAAAGCGGAAGTGGGCGGGTCCAGCCCCCCCTAAGCCCCCTGCCATGCCCAGGGTTGCCCTGGCAACTGTTGCTGGCCCCCAAAGCGGAAGTGGGTGGGTCCAGGCCTTCTTAAGCCCCCTGCCATGCCCAGGGTTGCCCTGGCAACTGTTGCTGGCCCCTAAAGCGAAAGTGGGCGGGTCCAGGCCCCCTTAAATCCCCCTGTTATGCCCAGGGTTGCCCTGGCAACTGTTGCTGGCCCCAAAAGCGGAAGTGGGCGGGTCCAGGCCCCCTTAAAGCGCCCTGCCATGCCCAGGGTTGCCCTGGCAACTGTTGCTTGCCCCCAAAGCGGAAGCGGGCGGGTCCAGGCCCCCTTAAGCCCCCTGCCATGCCCAGGGTTGCCCTGGCAACTGTTGCTGGCCCCCAAAGCGGAAGTGGGCGGGTCCAGGCCCCCTTAAGCCCCCTGCCATGCCCAGGGTTGCCCTGGCAACTGTTGCTGGCCCCAAAAGCGGAAGTGGGCGGGTCCAGGCCCCCTTAAAGCGCCCTGCCATGCCCAGGGTTGCCCTGGCAACTGTTGCTGGCCCCCAAAGCGGAAGTGGGCGTGTCCAGGCCCCCTTAAAGCCCCCTGCCATGCCCAGGGTTGCCCTGGCAACTGTTGCTGGCCCCTAAAGCGGAAGTGGGCGGGTCCAGGCCCCCTTAAATCCCCCTGCCATGCCCAGGGTTGCCCTGGCAACTGTTGCTGGCCCCTAAAGCAGAAGTGTGCGGGTCCAGGCCCCCTTAAATCCCCCTGCCATGCCCAGGGTTGCCCTGGCAACTGTTGCTGGCCCCTAAAGCGGAAGTGTGCGGGTCCAGGCCCCCTTAAATCCCCCTGTTATTCCCAGGGTTGCCCTGGCAACTGTTGCTGGCCCCCAAAGCGGAAGTGGGCGGGTCCAGGCCCCCTTAAGCCCCCTGCCATGCCCAGGCTTGCCCTGGCAACTGTTGCTGGCCCCCAAAGCGGAAGTGGGCGGGTCCGGGCCCCCTTAAGCCCCCTGCCATGCCCAGGGTTGCCCTGGCAACTTTTGCTGGCCCCCAAAGCGGAAGTGGGCGGATCCAGGCCCCCTTAAGCCCCCTGCCATGCCCAGGGTTGCCCTTGCAACTGTTGCTGGCCCCCAAAGCGGAAGTGGGCGGATCCAGGCCCGCTTAAGCCCCCTGCCATGCCCAGGGTTGCCCTGGCAACTGTTGCTGGCCCCCAAAGCGGAAGTGTGTGGGTCCAGGCCTTCTTAAGCCCCCTGCCATGCCCAGGGTTGCCCTGGCAACTGTTGCTGGCCCCCAAAGCGGAAGTGGGCGGGTCCAGGCCCTCTTAAAGCCCCCTGCCATGCCCAGGGTTGCCCTGGCAACTGTTGCTGGCCCCCAAAGCGGAAGTGGGCGGGTCCAGGCCCCCTTAAAGCCCCCAGCCATGCCCAGGGTTGCCCTGGCAACTGTTGCTGGCCCCCAAAGCGGAAGTGGGCGGGTCCAGGCCACCTTAAAGCCCCCTGCCATGCCCAGGGTTGCCCTGGCAACTGTTGCTGGCCCCCAAAGCGGAAGTGGGCGGGTCCAGGCCCCCTTAAGCCCCCTGCCATGCCCAGGGTTGCCCTGGCAACTGTTGCTGGCCCCAAAAGCGGATGTGGGCGGGTCCAGGCCCCTCTAAGCCCCCTGCCATGCCCAGGGTTGCCCTGGCAACTGTTGCTGGCCCCCAAAGCGGAAGTGGGTGGGTCCAGGCCTTCTTAAGCCCCCTGCCATGCCCAGGGTTGCCCTGGCAACTGTTGCTGGCCCCTAAAGCGGAAGTGGGCGTGTCCAGGCCACCTTAAATCCCCCTGTTATGCCCAGGGTTGCCCTGGCAACTGTTGCTGGCCCCCAAAGCGGAAGTGGGCGGGTCCAGGCCCCTTTAAAGCCCCCTGCCATGCCCAGGGTTGCCCTGGCAACTGTTGCTGGCCCCCAAAGCGGAAGTGGGCGGGTCCAGGCCCCCTTAAAGCCCCCTGCCATGCCCAGGGTTGCCCTGGCAACTGTTGCTGGCCCCAAAGCGGAAGTGGGCGTGTCCAGGCCCCCTTAAAGCCCCCTGCCATGCCCAGGGTTGCCCTGGCAACTGTTGCTGGCCCCTAAAGCGGAAGTGGGCGGGTCCAGGCCCCCTTAAATCCCCCTGCCATGCCCAGGGTTGCCCTGGCAACTGTTGCTGGCCCCTAAAGCAGAAGTGTGCGGGTCCAGGCCCCCTTAAATCCCCCTGCCATGCCCAGGGTTGCCCTGGCAACTGTTGCTGGCCCCTAAAGCGGAAGTGTGCGGGTCCAGGCCCCCTTAAATCCCCCTGTTATTCCCAGGGTTGCCCTGGCAACTGTTGCTGGCCCCCAAAGCGGAAGTGGGCGGGTCCAGGCCCCCTTAAGCCCCCTGCCATGCCCAGGCTTGCCCTGGCAACTGTTGCTGGCCCCCAAAGCGGAAGTGGGCGGGTCCGGGCCCCCTTAAGCCCCCTGCCATGCCCAGGGTTGCCCTGGCAACTTTTGCTGGCCCCCAAAGCGGAAGTGGGCGGATCCAGGCCCCCTTAAGCCCCCTGCCATGCCCAGGGTTGCCCTTGCAACTGTTGCTGGCCCCCAAAGCGGAAGTGGGCGGATCCAGGCCCGCTTAAGCCCCCTGCCATGCCCAGGGTTGCCCTGGCAACTGTTGCTGGCCCCCAAAGCGGAAGTGTGTGGGTCCAGGCCTTCTTAAGCCCCCTGCCATGCCCAGGGTTGCCCTGGCAACTGTTGCTGGCCCCCAAAGCGGAAGTGGGCGGGTCCAGGCCCTCTTAAAGCCCCCTGCCATGCCCAGGGTTGCCCTGGCAACTGTTGCTGGCCCCCAAAGCGGAAGTGGGCGGGTCCAGGCCCCCTTAAAGCCCCCAGCCATGCCCAGGGTTGCCCTGGCAACTGTTGCTGGCCCCCAAAGCGGAAGTGGGCGGGTCCAGGCCACCTTAAAGCCCCCTGCCATGCCCAGGGTTGCCCTGGCAACTGTTGCTGGCCCCCAAAGCGGAAGTGGGCGGGTCCAGGCCCCCTTAAGCCCCCTGCCATGCCCAGGGTTGCCCTGGCAACTGTTGCTGGCCCCAAAAGCGGATGTGGGCGGGTCCAGGCCCCTCTAAGCCCCCTGCCATGCCCAGGGTTGCCCTGGCAACTGTTGCTGGCCCCCAAAGCGGAAGTGGGTGGGTCCAGGCCTTCTTAAGCCCCCTGCCATGCCCAGGGTTGCCCTGGCAACTGTTGCTGGCCCCTAAAGCGGAAGTGGGCGTGTCCAGGCCACCTTAAATCCCCCTGTTATGCCCAGGGTTGCCCTGGCAACTGTTGCTGGCCCCCAAAGCGGAAGTGGGCGGGTCCAGGCCCCTTTAAAGCCCCCTGCCATGCCCAGGGTTGCCCTGGCAACTGTTGCTGGCCCCCAAAGCGGAAGTGGGCGGGTCCAGGCCCCCTTAAAGCCCCCTGCCATGCCCAGGGTTGCCCTGGCAACTGTTGCTGGCCCCAAAGCGGAAGTGGGCGTGTCCAGGCCCCCTTAAAGCCCCCTGCCATGCCCAGGGTTGCCCTGGCAACTGTTGCTGGCCCCTAAAGCGGAAGTGGGCGGGTCCAGGCCCCCTTAAATCCCCCTGCCATGCCCAGGGTTGCCCTGGCAACTGTTGCTGGCCCCTAAAGCAGAAGTGTGCGGGTCCAGGCCCCCTTAAATCCCCCTGCCATGCCCAGGGTTGCCCTGGCAACTGTTGCTGGCCCCTAAAGCGGAAGTGTGCGGGTCCAGGCCCCCTTAAATCCCCCTGTTATTCCCAGGGTTGCCCTGGCAACTGTTGCTGGCCCCCAAAGCGGAAGTGGGCGGGTCCAGGCCCCCTTAAGCCCCCTGCCATGCCCAGGCTTGCCCTGGCAACTGTTGCTGGCCCCCAAAGCGGAAGTGGGCGGGTCCGGGCCCCCTTAAGCCCCCTGCCATGCCCAGGGTTGCCCTGGCAACTTTTGCTGGCCCCCAAAGCGGAAGTGGGCGGATCCAGGCCCCCTTAAGCCCCCTGCCATGCCCAGGGTTGCCCTTGCAACTGTTGCTGGCCCCCAAAGCGGAAGTGGGCGGATCCAGGCCCGCTTAAGCCCCCTGCCATGCCCAGGGTTGCCCTGGCAACTGTTGCTGGCCCCCAAAGCGGAAGTGTGTGGGTCCAGGCCTTCTTAAGCCCCCTGCCATGCCCAGGGTTGCCCTGGCAACTGTTGCTGGCCCCCAAAGCGGAAGTGGGCGGGTCCAGGCCCTCTTAAAGCCCCCTGCCATGCCCAGGGTTGCCCTGGCAACTGTTGCTGGCCCCCAAAGCGGAAGTGGGCGGGTCCAGGCCCCCTTAAAGCCCCCAGCCATGCCCAGGGTTGCCCTGGCAACTGTTGCTGGCCCCCAAAGCGGAAGTGGGCGGGTCCAGGCCACCTTAAAGCCCCCTGCCATGCCCAGGGTTGCCCTGGCAACTGTTGCTGGCCCCCAAAGCGGAAGTGGGCGGGTCCAGGCCCCCTTAAGCCCCCTGCCATGCCCAGGGTTGCCCTGGCAACTGTTGCTGGCCCCAAAAGCGGATGTGGGCGGGTCCAGGCCCCTCTAAGCCCCCTGCCATGCCCAGGGTTGCCCTGGCAACTGTTGCTGGCCCCCAAAGCGGAAGTGGGCGGGTCCAGGCCCCCCTAAGCCCCCTGCCATGCCCAGGGTTGCCCTGGCAACTGTTGCTGGCCCCCAAAGCGGAAGTGGGCGGGTCCAAGCCCCCTTAAGCCCCCTGCCATGCCCAGGCTTGCCCTGGCAACTGTTGCTGGCCCCCAAAGCGGAAGTGGGTGGGTCCAGGCCTTCTTAAGCCCCCTGCCATGCCCAGGGTTGCCCTGGCAACTGTTGCTGGCCCCCAAAGCGGAAGTGGGCGGGTCCAGGCCCTCTTAAAGCCCCCTGCCATGCCCTGGGTTGCCCTGGCAACTGTTGCTGGCCCCCAAAAGCGGAAGTGGGGCGGTCCTGGCCCCCTTAAGCCCCCTGCCATGCCCAGGGTTGCCCTGGCAACTGTTGCTGGCCCCCAAAGCGGAAGTGGCCCCCAAAGCGGAAGTGGGATGGTCCAGGCCCCCTTAAAGCCCCCTGCCATACCCAGGGTTGCCGTGGCAACTGTTGCTGGCCCCCAAAGCGGAAGTGGGCGGGTCCAGGCCACCTTAAAGCCCCCTGCCATGCCCAGGGTTGCCCTGGCAACTGTTGCTGGCCCCAAAAGCGGAAGTGGGGCGGTCCTGGCCCCCTTAAGCCCCCTGCCATGCCCAGGGTTGCCCTGGCAACTGTTGCTGGCCCCCAAAGCGGAAGTGGCCCCCAAAGCGGAAGTGGGAGGGTCCAGGCCCCCTTAAAGCCCCCTGCCATGCCCAGGGTTGCTGTGGCAACTGTTGCTGGCCCCCAAAGCGGAAGTGGGCGGGTCCAGGCCACCTTAAAGCCCCCTGCCATGCCCAGGGTTGCCCTGGCAACTGTTGCTGGCCCCTAAAGCGGAAGTGGGCGGGTCCAGGCCCCCTTAAATCCCCCTGTTATGCCCAGGGTTGCCCTGGCAACTATTGCTGGCCCCCAAAGCGGAAGTTGGCGGGTCCAGGCCCCCTTAAAGCCCCCTGCCATGCCCAGGGTTGCCCTGGCAACTGTTGCTGGCCCCCAAAGCGGAAGTGGGCGGGTCCAGGCCCCCTTAAGCCCCCTGCCATGCCCAGGGTTGCCCTGGCAACTGTTGCTTCCCCCCAAAGCGGAAGTCGGCGGGTCCAGGCCCCCTTAAAGCGCCCTGCCATGCCCAGGGTTGACCTGGCAACTGTTGATGGCCCCCAAAGTGGATGTGGGCGGGTCCAGCCCCCCCTAAGCCCCCTGCCATGCCCAGGGTTGCCCTGGCAACTGTTGCTGGCCCCCAAAGCGGAAGTGGGTGGGTCCAGGCCTTCTTAAGCCCCCTGCCATGCCCAGGGTTGCCCTGGCAACTGTTGCTGGCCCCTAAAGCGGAAGTGGGCGGGTCCAGGCCCCCTTAAATCCCCCTGTTATGCCCAGGGTTGCCCTGGCAACTGTTGCTGGCCCCAAAAGCGGAAGTGGGCGGGTCCAGGCCCCCTTAAAGCGCCCTGCCATGCCCAGGGTTGCCCTGGCAACTGTTGCTGGCCCCCAAAGCGGAAGTGGGTGGGTCCAGGCCTTCTTAAGCCCCCTGCCATGCCCAGGGTTGCCCTGGCAACTGTTGCTGGCCCCTAAAGCGGAAGTGGGCGTGTCCAGGCCACCTTAAATCCCCCTGTTATGCCCAGGGTTGCCCTGGCAACTGTTGCTGGCCCCCAAAGCGGAAGTGGGCGGGTCCAGGCCCCTTTAAAGCCCCCTGCCATGCCCAGGGTTGCCCTGGCAACTGTTGCTGCCCCCAAAGCGGAAGTGGGCGGGTCCAGGCCCCCTTAAAGCCCCCTGCCATGCCCAGGGTTGCCCTGGCAACTGTTGCTGGCCCCAAAGCGGAAGTGGGCGGGTACAGGCCCCTTTAAAGCCCCCTGCCATGCCCAGGGTTGCCCTGGCAACTGTTGCTGGGCCCCAAAGCGGAAGTGGGCGGGTCCAGGCCCCCTTAAAGCCCCCTGCCATGCCCAGGGTTGCCCTGGCAACTGTTGCTGGCCCCAAAGCGGAAGTGGGCGTGTCCAGGCCCCTTAAAGCCCCCTGCCATGCCCAGGGTTGCCCTGGCAACTGTTGCTGGCCCCTAAAGCGGAAGTGGGCGGGTCCAGGCCCCCTTAAATCCCCCTGCCATGCCCAGGGTTGCCCTGGCAACTGTTGCTGGCCCCTAAAGCAGAAGTGTGCGGGTCCAGGCCCCCTTAAATCCCCCTGCCATGCCCAGGGTTGCCCTGGCAACTGTTGCTGGCCCTAAAGCGGAAGTGTGCGGGTCCAGGCCCCCTTAAATCCCCCTGTTATTCCCAGGGTTGCCCTGGCAACTGTTTGCTGGCCCCTAAAGCGGAAGTGTGCGGGTCCAGGCCCCCTTAAATCCCCCTGTTATTCCCAGGGTTGCCCTGGCAACTGTTGCTGGCCCCCAAAGCGGAAGTGGGCGGGTCCAGGCCCCCTTAAGCCCCCTGCCATGCCCAGGCTTGCCCTGGCAACTGTTGCTGGCCCCCAAAGCGGAAGTGGGCGGGTCCGGGCCCCCTTAAGCCCCCTGCCATGCCCAGGGTTGCCCTGGCAACTTTTGCTGGCCCCCAAAGCGGAAGTGGGCGGATCCAGGCCCCCTTAAGCCCCCTGCCATGCCCAGGGTTGCCCTTGCAACTGTTGCTGGCCCCCAAAGCGGAAGTGGGCGGATCCAGGCCCGCTTAAGCCCCCTGCCATGCCCAGGGTTGCCCTGGCAACTGTTGCTGGCCCCCAAAGCGGAAGTGTGTGGGTCCAGGCCTTCTTAAGCCCCCTGCCATGCCCAGGGTTGCCCTGGCAACTGTTGCTGGCCCCCAAAGCGGAAGTGGGCGGGTCCAGGCCCTCTTAAAGCCCCCTGCCATGCCCAGGGTTGCCCTGGCAACTGTTGCTGGCCCCCCAAAGCGGAAGTGGGCGGGTCCAGGCCCCCTTAAAGCCCCCAGCCATGCCCAGGGTTGCCCTGGCAACTGTTGCTGGCCCCCAAAGCGGAAGTGGGCGGGTCCAGGCCACCTTAAAGCCCCCTGCCATGCCCAGGTTGCCCTGGCAACTGTTGCTGGCCCCAAAGCGGAAGTGGGCGGGTCCAGGCCCCCTTAAGCCCCCTGCCATGCCAGGGTTGCCCTGGCAACTGTTGCTGGCCCCAAAAGCGGATGTGGGCGGGTCCAGGCCCCTCTAAGCCCCCTGCCATGCCCAGGGTTGCCCTGGCAACTGTTGCTGGCCCCCAAAGCGGAAGTGGGCGGGTCCAGGCCCCCCCTAAGCCCCCTGCCATGCCCAGGGTTGCCCTGGCAACTGTTGCTGGCCCCCAAAGCGGAAGTGGGCGGGTTTAAGCCCCCTTAAGCCCCCTGCCATGCCCAGGCTTGCCCTGGCAACTGTTGCTGGCCCCCAAAGCGGAAGTGGGTGGGTCCAGGCCTTCTTAAGCCCCCTGCCATGCCCAGGGTTGCCCTGGCAACTGTTGCTGGCCCCCAAAGCGGAAGTGGGCGGGTCCAGGCCCTCTTAAAGCCCCCTGCCATGCCCTGGGTTGCCCTGGCAACTGTTGCTGGCCCCCAAAAGCGGAAGTGGGGCGGTCCTGGCCCCCTTAAGCCCCCTGCCATGCCCAGGGTTGCCCTGGCAACTGTTGCTTCCCCCCAAAGCGGAAGTGGGTGGGTCCAGCCCCCCTAAGCCCCTGCCATGCCCAGGGTTGCCCTGGCAACTGTGCTGGCCCCCAAAGCGGAAGTGGGTGGGTCCAGGCCTTCTTAAGCCCCCTGCCATGCCCAGGGTTGCCCTGGCAACTGTTGCTGGCCCCTAAAGCGAAAGTGGGCGGGTCCAGGCCCCCTTAAATCCCCCTGTTATGCCCAGGGTTGCCCTGGCAACTGTTGCTGGCCCCAAAAGCGGAAGTGGGCGGGTCCAGGCCCCCTTAAAGCGCCCTGCCATGCCCAGGGTTGCCCTGGCAACTGTTGCTGGCCCCCAAAGCGGAAGTGGGGGGGTCCAGGCCTTCTTAAGCCCCCTGCCATGCCCAGGGTTGCCCTGGCAATTGTTGCTGGCCCCTAAAGCGGAAGTGGGCGGGTCCAGGCCCCTTAAGCCCCCTGCCATGCCCAGGGTTGCCCTGGCAACTGTTGCTTCCCCCCAAAGCGGAAGTGGGCGGGTCCAGGCCCCCTTAAAGCGCCCTGCCATGCCCAGGGTTGCCCTGGCAACTGTTGATGGCCCCAAAGCGGATGTGGGCGGGTCCAGCCCCCCCTAAGCCCCCTGCCATGCCCAGGGTTGCCCTGGCAACTGTTGCTGGCCCCCAAAGCGGAAGTGGGTGGGTCCAGGCCTTTCTTAAGCCCCCTGCCATGCCCAGGGTTGCCCTGGCAACTGTTTGCTGGCCCCTAAAGCGGAAGTGGGCGGATCCAGGCCCCCTTAAAGCGCCCTGCCATGCCCAGGGTTGACCTGGCAACTGTTGATGGCCCCCAAAGCGGATGTGGGCGGGTCCAGCCCCCCCCAAGCCCCCTGCCATGCCCAGGGTTGCCCTGGCAACTGTTGCTGGCCCCCAAAGCGGAAGTGGGTGGGTCCAGGCCTTCTTAAGCCCCCTGCCATGCCCAGGGTTGCCCTGGCAACTGTTGCTGGCCCCTAAAGCGGAAGTGGGCGGGTCCAGGCCCCCTTAAATCCCCCTGTTATGCCCAGGGTTGCCCTGGCAACTGTTGCTGGCCCCAAAAGCGGAAGTGGGCGGGTCCAGGCCCCCTTAAAGCGCCCTGCCATGCCCAGGGTTGCCCTGGCAACTGTTGCTGGCCCCCAAAGCGGAAGTGGGTGGGTCCAGGCCTTCTTAAGCCCCCTGCCATGCCCAGGGTTGCCCTGGCAACTGTTGCTGGCCCCTAAAGCGGAAGTGGGCGTGTCCAGGCCCCCATAAATCCTGTTATGCCCAGGGTTGCCCTGGCAACTGTTGCTGGCCCCCAAAGCGGAAGTGGGCGGGTCCAGGCCCCTTTAAAGCCCCCTGCCATGCCCAGGGTTGCCCTGGCAACTGTTGCTGGCCCCCAAAGCGGAAGTGGGCGGGTCCAGGCCCCCTTAAAGCCCCCTGCCATGCCCAGGGTTGCCCTGGCAACTGTTGCTGGCCCCAAAGCGGAAGTGGGCGGGTCCAGGCCCCTTTAAAGCCCCCTGCCATGCCCAGGGTTGCCCTGGCAACTGTTGCTGGCCCCCAAAGCGGAAGTGGGCGGGTCCAGGCCCCCTTAAAGCCCCCTGCCATGCCCAGGGTTGCCCTGGCAACTGTTGCTGGCCCCAAAGCGGAAGTGGGCGTGTCCAGGCCCCTTTAAAGCCCCCTGCCATGCCCAGGGTTGCCCTGGCAACTGTTGCTGGCCCCTAAAGCGGAAGTGGGCGGGTCCAGGCCCCCTTAAATCCCCCTGCCATGCCCAGGGTTGCCCTGGCAACTGTTGCTGGCCCCTAAAGCAGAAGTGTGCGTGTCCAGGCCCCCTTAAATCCCCCTGTTATGCCCAGGGTTGCCCTGGCAACTGTTGCTGGCCCCCAAAGCGGAAGTGGGCGGGTCCAGGCCCCCTTAAAGCCCCCTGCCATGCCCAGGGTTGCCCTGGCAACTGTTACTGGCCCCCAAAGCGGAAGTGGGCGGGTCCAGGCCCCCTTAAAGCCCCCTGCCATGCCCAGGGTTGCCCTGGCAACTGTTGCTGGCCCCTAAAGCGGAAGTGTGCGGGTCCAGGCCCCCTTAAATCCCCCTGTTATTCCCAGGGTTGCCCTGGCAACTGTTGCTGACCCCCAAAGCGGAAGTGGGCGGGTCCAGGACCCCTTAAGCCCCCTGCCATGCCCAGGGTTGCCCTGGCAACTGTTGCTGGCCCCCAAAGCTGATGTGGGCGGGTCCAGGCCCCCCTAAGCCCCCTGCCATGCCCAGGGTTGCCCTGGCAACTGTTGCTGGCCCCCAAAGCGGATGTGGGCGGGTCCAGCCCCCCCTAAGCCCCCTGCCATGCCCAGGGTTGCCCTGGCAACTGTTGCTTCCCCCCAAAGCGGAAGTGGGCGGGTCCAGGCCCCCTTAAAGCGCCCTGCCATGCCCAGGGTTGCCCTGGCAACTGTTGATGGCCCCCAAAGCGGATGTGGGCGGGTCCAGCCCCCCCTAAGCCCCCTGCCATGCCCAGTGTTGCCCTGGCAACTGTTGCTGGCCCCAAAGCGGAAGTGGGCGTGTCCAGGCCCCTTTAAAGCCCCCTGCCATGCCCAGGGTTGCCCTGGCAACTGTTGCTGGCCCCTAAAGCGGAAGTGGGCGGGTCCAGGCCCCCTTAAGCCCACTGCCATGCCCAGGGTTGCCCTGGCAACTGTTGCTGGCCCCCAAAGCGGAAGTGGCCCCCAAAGCGGAAGTGGGAGGGTCCAGGCCCCCTTAAAGCCCCCTGCCATGCCCAGGGTTGCGTGGCAACTGTTGCTGGCCCCCAAAGCGGAAGTGGGCGGGTCCAGGCCACCTTAAAGCCCCCTGCCATGCCCAGGGTTGCCCTGGCAACTGTTGCTGGCCCCAAAAGCGGAAGTGGGGCGGTCCTGGCCCCCTTAAGCCCCCTGCCATGCCCAGGGTTGCCCTGGCAACTGTTGCTGGCCCCCAAAGCGGAAGTGGCCCCCAAAGCGGAAGTGGGAGGGTCCAGGCCCCCTTAAAGCCCCCTGCCATGCCCAGGGTTGCCGTGGCAACTGTTGCTGGCCCCCAAAGCGGAAGTGGGCGGGTCCAGGCCACCTTAAAGCCCCCTGCCATGCCCAGGGTTGCCCTGGCAACTGTTGCTGGCCCCTAAAGCGGAAGTGGGCGGGTCCAGGCCCCCTTAAATCCCCCTGTTATGCCCAGGGTTGCCCTGGCAACTATTGCTGGCCCCCAAAGCGGAAGTTGGCGGGTCCAGGCCCCCTTAAAGCCCCCTGCCATGCCCAGGGTTGCCCTGGCAACTGTTGCTGGCCCCCAAAGCGGAAGTGGGTGGGTCCAGGCCCCCTTAAGCCCCTGCCATGCCCAGGGTTGCCCTGACAACTGTTGCTGGCCCCCAAAGCGGAAGTGGGTGGGTCCAGGCCTTCTTAAGCCCCCTGCCATGCCCAGGGTTGCCCTGGCAACTGTTGCTGGCCCCTAAAGCGGAAGTGGGCGGGTCCAGGCCCCCTTAAATCCCCCTGTTATGCCCAGGGTTGCCCTGGCAACTGTTGCTGGACCCTAAAGCGGAAGTGGGCGGGTCCAGGCCCCCTTAAAGCGCCCTGCCATGCCCAGGGTTGCCCTGGCAACTGTTGCTGGCCCCCAAAGCGGAAGTGGGTGGGTCCAGGCCTTCTTAAGCCCCCCGCCATGCCCAGGGTTGCCCTGGCAACTGTTGCTGGCCCCTAAAGCGGAAGTGGGCGGGTCCAGGCCCCCTTAAGCCCCCTGCCATGCCCAGGGTTGCCCTGGCAACTGTTGCTTCCCCCCAAAGCGGAAGTGGGCGGGTCCAGGCCCCCTTAAAGCGCCCTGCCATGCCCAGGGTTGCCCTGGCAACTGTTGATGGCCCCCAAAGCGGATGTGGGCGGGTCCAGCCCCCCCTAAGCCCCCTGCCATGCCCAGGGTTGCCCTGGCAACTGTTGCTGGCCTCCAAAGCGGAAGTGGGTGGGTCCAGGCCTTCTTAAGCCCCCTGCCATGCCCAGGGTTACCCTGGCAACTGTTGCTGGCCCCTAAAGCGGAAGTGTGCGGGTCCAGGCCCCCTTAAAGCGCCCTGCCATGCCCAGGGTTGACCTGGCAACTGTTGATGGCCCCCAAAGCGGATGTGGGCGGGTCCAGCCCCCCCTAAGCCCCCTGCCATGCCCAGGGTTGCCCTGGCAACTGTTGCTGGCCCCCAAAGCGGAAGTGGGTGGGTCCAGGCCTTCTTAAGCCCCCTGCCATGCCCAGGGTTGCCCTGGCAACTGTTGCTGGCCCCTAAAGCGGAAGTGGGCGGGTCCAGGCCCCCTTAAATCCCCCTGTTATGCCCAGGGTTGCCCTGGCAACTGTTGCTGGCCCCAAAAGCGGAAGTGGGCGGGTCCAGGCCCCCTTAAAGCGCCCTGCCATGCCCAGGGTTGCCCTGGCAACTGTTGCTGGCCCCCAAAGCGGAAGTGGGTGGGTCCAGGCCTTCTTAAGCCCCCTGCCATGCCCAGGGTTGCCCTGGCAACTGTTGCTGGCCCCTAAAGCGGAAGTGGGCGTGTCCAGGCCCCCTTAAATCCCCCTGTTATGCCCAGGGTTGCCCTGGCAACTGTTGCTGGCCCCCAAAGCGGAAGTGGGCGGGTCCAGGCCCCTTTAAAGCCCCCTGCCATGCCCAGGGTTGCCCTGGCAACTGTTGCTGGCCCCCAAAGCGGAAGTGGGCGGGTCCAGGCCCCCTTAAAGCCCCCTGCCATGCCCAGGGTTGCCCTGGCAACTGTTGCTGGCCCCAAAGCGGAAGTGGGCGGGTCCAGGCCCCTTTAAAGCCCCCTGCCATGCCCAGGGTTGCCCTGGCAACTGTTGCTGGCCCCAAAAGCGGATGTGGGCGGGTCCAGGCCCCTCTAAGCCCCCTGCCATGCCCAGGGTTGCCCTGGCAACTGTTGCTGGCCCCCAAAGCGGAAGTGGGCGGGTCCAGGCCCCCCTAAGCCCCCTGCCATGCCCAGGGTTGCCCTGGCAACTGTTGCTGGCCCCCAAAGCGGAAGTGGGCGGGTCCAGGCCCCCTTAAGCCCCCTGCCATGCCCAGGCTTGCCCTGGCAACTGTTGCTGGCCCCCAAAGCGGAAGTGGGTGGGCCCAGGCCTTCTTAAGCCCCCTGCCATGCCCAGGGTTGCCCTGGCAACTGTTGCTGGCCCCCAAAGCGGAAGTGGGCGGGTCCAGGCCCTCTTAAAGCCCCCTGCCATGCCCAGGGTTGCCCTGGCAACTGTTGCTGGCCCCCAAAAGCGGAAGTGGGGCGGTCCTGGCCCCCTTAAGCCCCCTGCCATGCCCAGGGTTGCCCTGGCAACTGTTGCTGGCCCCCAAAGCGGAAGTGGCCCCCAAAGCGGAAGTGGGAGGGTCCAGGCCCCCTTAAAGCCCCCTGCCATGCCCAGGGTTGCCGTGGCAACTGTTGCTGGCCCCCAAAGCGGAAGTGGGCGGGTCCAGGCCACCTTAAAGCCCCCTGCCATGCCCAGGGTTGCCTTGGCAACTGTTGCTGGCCCCAAAAGCGGAAGTGGGGCGGTCCTGGCCCCCTTAAGCCCCCTGCCATGCCCAGGGTTGCCCTGGCAACTGTTGCTGGCCCCCAAAGCGGAAGTGGCCCCCAAAGCGGAAGTGGGAGGGTCCAGGCCCCCTTAAAGCCCCCTGCCATGCCCAGGGTTGCCGTGGCAACTGTTGCTGGCCCCCAAAGCGGAAGTGGGCGGGTCCAGGCCACCTTAAAGCCCCCTGCCATGCCCAGGGTTGCCCTGGCAACTGTTGCTGGCCCCTAAAGCGGAAGTGGGCGGGTCCAGGCCCCCTTAAATCCCCCTGTTATGCCCAGGGTTGCCCTGGCAACTATTGCTGGCCCCCAAAGCGGAAGTTGGCGGGTCCAGGCCCCCTTAAAGCCCCCTGCCATGCCCAGGGTTGCCCTGGCAACTGTTGCTGGCCCCCAAAGCGGAAGTGGGTGGGTCCAGGCCCCCTTAAGCCCCTGCCATGCCCAGGGTTGCCCTGACAACTGTTGCTGGCCCCCAAAGCGGAAGTGGGTGGGTCCAGGCCTTCTTAAGCCCCCTGCCATGCCCAGGGTTGCCCTGGCAACTGTTGCTGGCCCCTAAAGCGGAAGTGGGCGGGTCCAGGCCCCCTTAAATCCCCCTGTTATGCCCAGGGTTGCCCTGGCAACTGTTGCTGGACCCTAAAGCGGAAGTGGGCGGGTCCAGGCCCCCTTAAGCCCCCTGCCATGCCCAGGGTTGCCCTGGCAACTGTTGCTGGCCCCAAAAGCGGAAGTGGGGCGGTCCAGGCCCCCTTAAGCCCCCTGCCATGCCCAGGGTTGCCCTGGCAACTGTTGCTGGCCCCCAAAGTGGAAGTGGGCGGGTCCAGGCCCCCTTAAAGCCCCCTGCCATGCCCAGGGTTTCCCTGGCAACTGCTGCTGGCCCCTAAAGCGGAAGTGGGCGGGTCCAGGCCCCCTTAAATCCCCCTGCCATGCCCAGGGATGCCCTGGCAACTGTTGCTGGCCCCAAAAGCGGAAGTGGGGCGGTCCTGGCCCCCTTAAGCCCCCTGCCATGCCCAGGGTTGCCCTGGCAACTGTTGCTGGCCCCCAAAGCGGAAGTGGGTGGGTCCAGGCCTTTTTAAGCCCCCTGCCATGCCCAGGGTTGCCCTGGCAACTGTTGCTGGCCCCCAAAGCGGAAGTGGGCGGGTCCAGGCCCCTTAAGCCCCCTGCCATGCCCAGGGTTGCCCTGGCAACTGTTGCTGGCCCCCAAAGCGGAAGTGGGCGGGTCCAGGCCCCTTTAAGCCCCCTGCCATGCCCAGGGTTACCCTGGCAACTGTTGCTGGCCCCTAAAGCGGAAGTGGGCGGGTCCAGGCCCCCTTAAATCCCCCTGTTATGCCCAGGGTTGCCCTGGCAACTGTTGCTGGCCCCAAAAGCGGAAGTGGGCGGGTCCAGGCCCCCTTAAAGCGCCCTGCCATGCCCAGGGTTGCCCTGGCAACTGTTGCTGGCCCCCAAAGCGGAAGTGGGTGGGTCCAGGCCTTCTTAAGCCCCCTGCCATGCCCAGGGTTGCCCTGGCAACTGTTGCTGGCCCCTAAAGCGGAAGTGGGCGTGTCCAGGCCCCCTTAAATCCCCCTGTTATGCCCAGGGTTGCCCTGGCAACTGTTGCTGGCCCCCAAAGTGGAAGTGGGCGGGTCCAGGCCCCTTTAAAGCCCCCTGCCATGCCCAGGGTTGCCCTGGCAACTGTTGCTGGCCCCCAAAGCGGAAGTGGGCGGGTCCAGGCCCCCTTAAAGCCCCCTGCCATGCCCAGGGTTGCCCTGGCAACTGTTGCTGGCCCCAAAGCGGAAGTGGGCGGGTCCAGGCCCCTTTAAAGCCCCCTGCCATGCCCAGGGTTGCCCTGGCAACTGTTGATGGCCCCCAAAGCGGATGTGGGCGGGTCCAGCCCCCCCTAAGCCCCCTGCCATGCCCAGGGTTGCCCTGGCAACTGTTGCTGGCCCCCAAAGCGGAAGTGGGTGGGTCCAGGCCTTCTTAAGCCCCCTGCCATGCCCAGGGTTGCCCTGGCAACTGTTGCTGGCCCCTAAAGCGGAAGTGGGCGGGTCCAGGCCCCCTTAAATCCCCCTGTTATGCCCAGGGTTGCCCTGGCAACTGTTGCTGGCCCCCAAAGCGGAAGTGGGCGGGTCCAGGCCCCTTTAAAGCCCCCTGCCATGCCCAGGGTTGCCCTGGCAACTGTTGCTGGCCCCCAAAGCGGAAGTGGGCGGGTCCAGGCCCCCTTAAAGCCCCCTGCCATGCCCAGGGTTGCCCTGGCAACTGTTGCTGGCCCCAAAGCGGAAGTGGGCGGGTCCAGGCCCCTTTAAAGCCCCCTGCCATGCCCAGGGTTGCCCTGGCAACTGTTGCTGGCCCCAAAAGCGGATGTGGGCGGGTCCAGGCCCCTCTAAGCCCCCTGCCATGCCCAGGGTTGCCCTGGCAACTGTTGCTGGCCCCCAAAGCGGAAGTGGGCGGGTCCAGGCCCCCCTAAGCCCCCTGCCATGCCCAGGGTTGCCCTGGCAACTGTTGCTGGCCCCCAAAGCGGAAGTGGGCGGGTCCAGGCCCCCTTAAGCCCCCTGCCATGCCCAGGCTTGCCCTGGCAACTGTTGCTGGCCCCCAAAGCGGAAGTGGGTGGGTCCAGGCCTTCTTAAGCCCCCTGCCATGCCCAGGGTTGCCCTGGCAACTGTTGCTGGCCCCCAAAGCGGAAGTGGGCGGGTCCAGGCCCTCTTAAAGCCCCCTGCCATGCCCAGGGTTGCCCTGGCAACTGTTGCTGGCCCCCAAAAGCGGAAGTGGGGCGGTCCTGGCCCCCTTAAGCCCCCTGCCATGCCCAGGGTTGCCCTGGCAACTGTTGCTGGCCCCCAAAGCGGAAGTGGCCCCCAAAGCGGAAGTGGGAGGGTCCAGGCCCCCTTAAAGCCCCCTGCCATGCCCAGGGTTGCCGTGGCAACTGTTGCTGGCCCCCAAAGCGGAAGTGGGCGGGTCCAGGCCACCTTAAAGCCCCCTGCCATGCCCAGGGTTGCCCTGGCAACTGTTGCTGGCCCCAAAAGCGGAAGTGGGGCGGTCCTGGCCCCCTTAAGCCCCCTGCCATGCCCAGGGTTGCCCTGGCAACTGTTGCTGGCCCCCAAAGCGGAAGTGGCCCCCAAAGCGGAAGTGGGAGGGTCCAGGCCCCCTTAAAGCCCCCTGCCATGCCCAGGGTTGCCGTGGCAACTGTTGCTGGCCCCCAAAGCGGAAGTGGGCGGGTCCAGGCCACCTTAAAGCCCCCTGCCATGCCCAGGGTTGCCCTGGCAACTGTTGCTGGCCCCTAAAGCGGAAGTGGGCGGGTCCAGGCCCCCTTAAATCCCCCTGTTATGCCCAGGGTTGCCCTGGCAACTATTGCTGGCCCCCAAAGCGGAAGTTGGCGGGTCCAGGCCCCCTTAAAGCCCCCTGCCATGCCCAGGGTTGCCCTGGCAACTGTTGCTGGCCCCTAAAGCGGAAGTGGGCGGGTCCAGGCCCCCTTAAATCCCCCTGTTATGCCCAGGGTTGCCCTGGCAACTATTGCTCGCCCCCAAAGCGGAAGTTGGCGGGTCCAGGCCCCCTTAAAGCCCCCTGCCATGCCCAGGGTTGCCCTGGCAACTGTTGCTGGCCCCAAAAGCGGATGTGGGCGGGTCCAGGCCCCTCTAAGCCCCCTGCCATGCCCAGGGTTGCCCTGGCAACTGTTGCTGGCCCCCAAAGCGGAAGTGGGCGGGTCCAGGCCCCCCTAAGCCCCCTGCCATGCCCAGGGTTGCCCTGGCAACTGTTGCTGGCCCCCAAAGCGGAAGTGGGCGGGTCCAGGCCCCCTTAAGCCCCCTGCCATGCCCAGGCTTGCCCTGGCAACTGTTGCTGGCCCCCAAAGCGGAAGTGGGTGGGTCCAGGCCTTCTTAAGCCCCCTGCCATGCCCAGGGTTGCCCTGGCAACTGTTGCTGGCCCCCAAAGCGGAAGTGGGCGGGTCCAGGCCCTCTTAAAGCCCCCTGCCATGCCCAGGGTTGCCCTGGCAACTGTTGCTGGCCCCCAAAAGCGGAAGTGGGGCGGTCCTGGCCCCCTTAAGCCCCCTGCCATGCCCAGGGTTGCCCTGGCAACTGTTGCTGGCCCCCAAAGCGGAAGTGGCCCCCAAAGCGGAAGTGGGAGGGTCCAGGCCCCCTTAAAGCCCCCTGCCATGCCCAGGGTTGCCGTGGCAACTGTTGCTGGCCCCCAAAGCGGAAGTGGGCGGGTCCAGGCCACCTTAAAGCCCCCTGCCATGCCCAGGGTTGCCCTGGCAACTGTTGCTGGCCCCAAAAGCGGAAGTGGGGCGGTCCTGGCCCCCTTAAGCCCCCTGCCATGCCCAGGGTTGCCCTGGCAACTGTTGCTGGCCCCCAAAGCGGAAGTGGCCCCCAAAGCGGAAGTGGGAGGGTCCAGGCCCCCTTAAAGCCCCCTGCCATGCCCAGGGTTGCCGTGGCAACTGTTGCTGGCCCCCAAAGCGGAAGTGGGCGGGTCCAGGCCACCTTAAAGCCCCCTGCCATGCCCAGGGTTGCCCTGGCAACTGTTGCTGGCCCCTAAAGCGGAAGTGGGCGGGTCCAGGCCCCCTTAAATCCCCCTGTTATGCCCAGGGTTGCCCTGGCAACTATTGCTGGCCCCCAAAGCGGAAGTTGGCGGGTCCAGGCCCCCTTAAAGCCCCCTGCCATGCCCAGGGTTGCCCTGGCAACTGTTGCTGGCCCCTAAAGCGGAAGTGGGCGGGTCCAGGCCCCCTTAAATCCCCCTGTTATGCCCAGGGTTGCCCTGGCAACTATTGCTCGCCCCCAAAGCGGAAGTTGGCGGGTCCAGGCCCCCTTAAAGCCCCCTGCCATGCCCAGGGTTGCCCTGACAACTGTTGCTGGCCCCCAAAGCGGAAGTGGGTGGGTCCAGGCCCCCTTAAATCCCCCTGTTATGCCCAGGGTTGCCCTGGCAACTGTTGCTGGCCCCCAAAGCGGAAGTGGGCGGGTCCAGGCCCCTTTAAAGCCCCCTGCCATGCCCAGGGTTGCCCTGGCAACTGTTGCTGGCCCCCAAAGCGGAAGTGGGCGGGTCCAGGCCCCCTTAAGCCCCCTGTTATGCCCAGGGTTGCCCTGGCAACTGTTGCTGGCCCCAAAAGCGGAAGTGGGCGGGTCCAGGCCTTCTTAAGCCCCCTGCCATGCCCAGGGTTGCCCTGGCAACTGTTGCTGGCCCCCAAAGCGGAAGTGGGCGGGTCCAGGCCCTCTTAAAGCCCCCTGCCATGCCCAGGGTTGCCCTGGCAACTGTTGCTGGCCCCCAAAAGCGGAAGTGGGGCGGTCCTGGCCCCCTTAAGCCCCCTGCCATGCCCAGGGTTGCCCTGGCAACTGTTGCTGGCCCCCAAAGCGGAAGTGGCCCCCAAAGCGGAAGTGGGAGGGTCCAGGCCCCCTTAAAGCCCCCTGCCATGCCCAGGGTTGCCGTGGCAACTGTTGCTGGCCCCCAAAGCGGAAGTGGGCGGGTCCAGGCCACCTTAAAGCCCCCTGCCATGCCCAGGGTTGCCCTGGCAACTGTTGCTGGCCCCAAAAGCGGAAGTGGGGCGGTCCTGGCCCCCTTAAGCCCCCTGCCATGCCCAGGGTTGCCCTGGCAACTGTTGCTGGCCCCCAAAGCGGAAGTGGCCCCCAAAGCGGAAGTGGGAGGGTCCAGGCCCCCTTAAAGCCCCCTGCCATGCCCAGGGTTGCCGTGGCAACTGTTGCTGGCCCCCAAAGCGGAAGTGGGCGGGTCCAGGCCACCTTAAAGCCCCCTGCCATGCCCAGGGTTGCCCTGGCAACTGTTGCTGGCCCCTAAAGCGGAAGTGGGCGGGTCCAGGCCCCCTTAAATCCCCCTGTTATGCCCAGGGTTGCCCTGGCAACTATTGCTGGCCCCCAAAGCGGAAGTTGGCGGGTCCAGGCCCCCTTAAAGCCCCCTGCCATGCCCAGGGTTGCCCTGGCAACTGTTGCTGGCCCCCAAAGCGGAAGTGGGTGGGTCCAGGCCCCCTTAAGCCCCTGCCATGCCCAGGGTTGCCCTGACAACTGTTGCTGGCCCCCAAAGCGGAAGTGGGTGGGTCCAGGCCTTCTTAAGCCCCCTGCCATGCCCAGGGTTGCCCTGGCAACTGTTGCTGGCCCCTAAAGCGGAAGTGGGCGGGTCCAGGCCCCCTTAAATCCCCCTGTTATGCCCAGGGTTGCCCTGGCAACTGTTGCTGGACCCTAAAGCGGAAGTGGGCGGGTCCAGGCCCCCTTAAGCCCCCTGCCATGCCCAGGGTTGCCCTGGCAACTGTTGCTGGCCCCAAAAGCGGAAGTGGGGCGGTCCAGGCCCCCTTAAGCCCCCTGCCATGCCCAGGGTTGCCCTGGCAACTGTTGCTGGCCCCCAAAGTGGAAGTGGGCGGGTCCAGGCCCCCTTAAAGCCCCCTGCCATGCCCAGGGTTTCCCTGGCAACTGCTGCTGGCCCCTAAAGCGGAAGTGGGCGGGTCCTGGCCCCCTTAAGCCCCCTGCCATGCCCAGGGTTGCCCTGGCAACTGTTGCTGGCCCCCAAAGCGGAAGTGGCCCCCAAAGCGGAAGTGGGAGGGTCCAGGCCCCCTTAAAGCCCCCTGCCATGCCCAGGGTTGCCGTGGCAACTGTTGCTGGCCCCCAAAGCGGAAGTGGGCGGGTCCAGGCCACCTTAAAGCCCCCTGCCATGCCCAGGGTTGCCCTGGCAACTGTTGCTGGCCCCTAAAGCGGAAGTGGGCGGGTCCAGGCCCCCTTAAATCCCCCTGTTATGCCCAGGGTTGCCCTGGCAACTATTGCTGGCCCCCAAAGCGGAAGTTGGCGGGTCCAGGCCCCCTTAAAGCCCCCTGCCATGCCCAGGGTTGCCCTGGCAACTGTTGCTGGCCCCCAAAGCGGAAGTGGGTGGGTCCAGGCCCCCTTAAGCCCCTGCCATGCCCAGGGTTGCCCTGACAACTGTTGCTGGCCCCCAAAGCGGAAGTGGGTGGGTCCAGGCCTTCTTAAGCCCCCTGCCATGCCCAGGGTTGCCCTGGCAACTGTTGCTGGCCCCTAAAGCGGAAGTGGGCGGGTCCAGGCCCCCTTAAATCCCCCTGTTATGCCCAGGGTTGCCCTGGCAACTGTTGCTGGACCCTAAAGCGGAAGTGGGCGGGTCCAGGCCCCCTTAAGCCCCCTGCCATGCCCAGGGTTGCCCTGGCAACTGTTGCTGGCCCCAAAAGCGGAAGTGGGGCGGTCCAGGCCCCCTTAAGCCCCCTGCCATGCCCAGGGTTGCCCTGGCAACTGTTGCTGGCCCCCAAAGTGGAAGTGGGCGGGTCCAGGCCCCCTTAAAGCCCCCTGCCATGCCCAGGGTTTCCCTGGCAACTGCTGCTGGCCCCTAAAGCGGAAGTGGGCGGGTCCTGGCCCCCTTAAGCCCCCTGCCATGCCCAGGGTTGCCCTGGCAACTGTTGCTGGCCCCCAAAGCGGAAGTGGGTGGGTCCAGGCCTTCTTAAGCCCCCTGCCATGCCCAGGGTTGCCCTGGCAACTGTTGCTGGCCCCCAAAGCGGAAGTGGGCGGGTCCAGGCCCCTTAAGCCCCCTGCCATGCCCAGGGTTGCCCTGGCAACTGTTGCTGGCCCCCAAAGCGGAAGTGGGCGGGTCCAGGCCCCTTTAAGCCCCCTGCCATGCCCAGGGTTACCCTGGCAACTGTTGCTGGCCCCTAAAGCGGAAGTGGGCGGGTACAGGCCCCCTTAAATCCCCCTGTTATGCCCAGGGTTGCCCTGGCAACTGTTGCTTCCCCCCAAAGCGGAAGTGGGCGGGTCCAGCCCCCCCTAAGCCCCCTGCCATGCCCAGGGTTGCCCTGGCAACTGTTGCTGGCCCCCAAAGCGGAAGTGGGTGGGTCCAGGCCTTCTTAAGCCCCCTGCCATGCCCAGGGTTGCCCTGGCAACTGTTGCTGGCCCCTAAAGCGGAAGTGGGCGGGTCCAGGCCCCCTTAAATCCCCCTGTTATGCCCAGGGTTGCCCTGGCAACTGTTGCTGGCCCCAAAAGCGGAAGTGGGCGGGTCCAGGCCCCCTTAAAGCGCCCTGCCATGCCCAGGGTTGCCCTGGCAACTGTTGCTGGCCCCCAAAGCGGAAGTGGGTGGGTCCAGGCCTTCCTAAGCCCCCTGCCATGCCCAGGGTTGCCCTGGCAACTGTTGCTGGCCCCTAAAGCGGAAGTGGGCGGGTCCAGGCCCCCTTAAGCCCCCTGCCATGCCCAGGGTTGCCCTGGCAACTGTTGCTTCCCCCCAAAGCGGAAGTGGGCGGGTCCAGGCCCCCTTAAAGCGCCCTGCCATGCCCAGGGTTGCCCTGGCAACTGTTGATGGCCCCCAAAGCGGATGTGGGCGGGTCCAGCCCCCCCTAAGCCCCCTGCCATGCCCAGGGTTGCCCTGGCAACTGTTGCTGGCCCCCAAAGCGGAAGTGGGTGGGTCCAGGCCCCCTTAAAGCGCCCTGCCATGCCCAGGGTTGACCTGGCAACTGTTGCTGGCCCCCAAAGCGGATGTGGGCGGGTCCAGCCCCCCCTAAGCCCCCTGCCATGCCCAGGGTTGCCCTGGCAACTGTTGCTGGCCCCCAAAGCGGAAGTGGGTGGGTCCAGGCCTTCTTAAGCCCCCTGCCATGCCCAGGGTTGCCCTGGCAACTGTTGCTGGCCCCTAAAGCGGAAGTGGGCGGGTCCAGGCCCCCTTAAAGCGCCCTGCCATGCCCAGGGTTGCCCTGGCAACTGTTGCTGGCCCCCAAAGCGGAAGTGGGTGGGTCCAGGCCTTCTTAAGCCCCCTGCCATGCCCAGGGTTGCCCTGGCAACTGTTGCTGGCCCCTAAAGCGGAAGTGGGCGTGTCCAGGCCCCCTTAAATCCCCCTGTTATGCCCAGGGTTGCCCTGGCAACTGTTGCTGGCCCCCAAAGCGGAAGTGGGCGGGTCCAGGCCCCTTTAAAGCCCCCTGCCATGCCCAGGGTTGCCCTGGCAACTGTTGCTGGCCCCAAAAGCGGAAGTGGGCGGGTCCAGGCCCCTTTAAAGCCCCCTGCCATGCCCAGGGTTGCCCTGGCAACTGTTGCTGGCCCCAAAAGCGGATGTGGGCGGGTCCAGGCCCCTCTAAGCCCCCTGCCATGCCCAGGGTTGCCCTGGCAACTGTTGCTGGCCCCCAAAGCGGAAGTGGGCGGGTCCAGGCCCCCCTAAGCCCCCTGCCATGCCCAGGGTTGCCCTGGCAACTGTTGCTGGCCCCCAAAGCGGAAGTGGGCGGGTCCAGGCCCCCTTAAGCCCCCTGCCATGCCCAGGCTTGCCCTGGCAACTGTTGCTGGCCCCCAAAGCGGAAGTGGGTGGGTCCAGGCCTTCTTAAGCCCCCTGCCATGCCCAGGGTTGCCCTGGCAACTGTTGCTGGCCCCCAAAGCGGAAGTGGGCGGGTCCAGGCCCTCTTAAAGCCCCCTGCCATGCCCAGGGTTGCCCTGGCAACTGTTGCTGGCCCCCAAAAGCGGAAGTGGGGCGGTCCTGGCCCCCTTAAGCCCCCTGCCATGCCCAGGGTTGCCCTGGCAACTGTTGCTGGCCCCCAAAGCGGAAGTGGCCCCCAAAGCGGAAGTGGGAGGGTCCAGGCCCCCTTAAAGCCCCCTGCCATGCCCAGGGTTGCCGTGGCAACTGTTGCTGGCCCCCAAAGCGGAAGTGGGCGGGTCCAGGCCACCTTAAAGCCCCCTGCCATGCCCAGGGTTGCCCTGGCAACTGTTGCTGGCCCCAAAAGCGGAAGTGGGGCGGTCCTGGCCCCCTTAAGCCCCCTGCCATGCCCAGGGTTGCCCTGGCAACTGTTGCTGGCCCCCAAAGCGGAAGTGGCCCCCAAAGCGGAAGTGGGAGGGTCCAGGCCCCCTTAAAGCCCCCTGCCATGCCCAGGGTTGCCGTGGCAACTGTTGCTGGCCCCCAAAGCGGAAGTGGGCGGGTCCAGGCCACCTTAAAGCCCCCTGCCATGCCCAGGGTTGCCCTGGCAACTGTTGCTGGCCCCTAAAGCGGAAGTGGGCGGGTCCAGGCCCCCTTAAATCCCCCTGTTATGCCCAGGGTTGCCCTGGCAACTATTGCTGGCCCCCAAAGCGGAAGTTGGCGGGTCCATGCCCCCTTAAAGCCCCCTGCCATGCCCAGGGTTGCCCTGGCAACTGTTGCTGGCCCCCAAAGCGGAAGTGGGTGGGTCCAGGCCCCCTTAAGCCCCTGCCATGCCCAGGGTTGCCCTGACAACTGTTGCTGGCCCCCAAAGCGGAAGTGGGTGGGTCCAGGCCCCCTTAAATCCCCCTGTTATGCCCAGGGTTGCCCTGGCAACTGTTGCTGGCCCCCAAAGCGGAAGTGGGCGGGTCCAGGCCCCTTTAAAGCCCCCTGCCATGCCCAGGGTTGCCCTGGCAACTGTTGCTGGCCCCCAAAGCGGAAGTGGGCGGGTCCAGGCCCCCTTAAGCCACCTGTTATGCCCAGGGTTGCCCTGGCAACTGTTGCTGGCCCCAAAAGCGGAAGTGGGCGGGTCCAGGCCTTCTTAAGCCCCCTGCCATGCCCAGGGTTGCCCTGGCAACTGTTGCTGGCCCCCAAAGCGGAAGTGGGCGGGTCCAGGCCCTCTTAAAGCCCCCTGCCATGCCCAGGGTTGCCCTGGCAACTGTTGCTGGCCCCCAAAAGCGGAAGTGGGGCGGTCCTGGCCCCCTTAAGCCCCCTGCCATGCCCAGGGTTGCCCTGGCAACTGTTGCTGGCCCCCAAAGCGGAAGTGGCCCCCAAAGCGGAAGTGGGAGGGTCCAGGCCCCCTTAAAGCCCCCTGCCATGCCCAGGGTTGCCGTGGCAACTGTTGCTGGCCCCCAAAGCGGAAGTGGGCGGGTCCAGGCCACCTTAAAGCCCCCTGCCATGCCCAGGGTTGCCCTGGCAACTGTTGCTGGCCCCAAAAGCGGAAGTGGGGCGGTCCTGGCCCCCTTAAGCCCCCTGCCATGCCCAGGGTTGCCCTGGCAACTGTTGCTGGCCCCCAAAGCGGAAGTGGCCCCCAAAGCGGAAGTGGGAGGGTCCAGGCCCCCTTAAAGCCCCCTGCCATGCCCAGGGTTGCCGTGGCAACTGTTGCTGGCCCCCAAAGCGGAAGTGGGCGGGTCCAGGCCACCTTAAAGCCCCCTGCCATGCCCAGGGTTGCCCTGGCAACTGTTGCTGGCCCCTAAAGCGGAAGTGGGCGGGTCCAGGCCCCCTTAAATCCCCCTGTTATGCCCAGGGTTGCCCTGGCAACTATTGCTGGCCCCCAAAGCGGAAGTTGGCGGGTCCAGGCCCCCTTAAAGCCCCCTGCCATGCCCAGGGTTGCCCTGGCAACTGTTGCTGGCCCCCAAAGCGGAAGTGGGTGGGTCCAGGCCCCCTTAAGCCCCTGCCATGCCCAGGGTTGCCCTGACAACTGTTGCTGGCCCCCAAAGCGGAAGTGGGTGGGTCCAGGCCTTCTTAAGCCCCCTGCCATGCCCAGGGTTGCCCTGGCAACTGTTGCTGGCCCCTAAAGCGGAAGTGGGCGGGTCCAGGCCCCCTTAAATCCCCCTGTTATGCCCAGGGTTGCCCTGGCAACTGTTGCTGGACCCTAAAGCGGAAGTGGGCGGGTCCAGGCCCCCTTAAGCCCCCTGCCATGCCCAGGGTTGCCCTGGCAACTGTTGCTGGCCCCAAAAGCGGAAGTGGGGCGGTCCAGGCCCCCTTAAGCCCCCTGCCATGCCCAGGGTTGCCCTGGCAACTGTTGCTGGCCCCCAAAGTGGAAGTGGGCGGGTCCAGGCCCCCTTAAAGCCCCCTGCCATGCCCAGGGTTTCCCTGGCAACTGCTGCTGGCCCCTAAAGCGGAAGTGGGCGGGTCCTGGCCCCCTTAAGCCCCCTGCCATGCCCAGGGTTGCCCTGGCAACTGTTGCTGGCCCCCAAAGCGGAAGTGGGTGGGTCCAGGCCTTCTTAAGCCCCCTGCCATGCCCAGGGTTGCCCTGGCAACTGTTGCTGGCCCCCAAAGCGGAAGTGGGCGGGTCCAGGCCCCTTAAGCCCCCTGCCATGCCCAGGGTTGCCCTGGCAACTGTTGCTGGCCCCCAAAGCGGAAGTGGGCGGGTCCAGGCCCCTTTAAGCCCCCTGCCATGCCCAGGGTTACCCTGGCAACTGTTGCTGGCCCCTAAAGCGGAAGTGGGCGGGTACAGGCCCCCTTAAATCCCCCTGTTATGCCCAGGGTTGCCCTGGCAACTGTTGCTTCCCCCCAAAGCGGAAGTGGGCGGGTCCAGCCCCCCCTAAGCCCCCTGCCATGCCCAGGGTTGCCCTGGCAACTGTTGCTGGCCCCCAAAGCGGAAGTGGGTGGGTCCAGGCCTTCTTAAGCCCCCTGCCATGCCCAGGGTTGCCCTGGCAACTGTTGCTGGCCCCTAAAGCGGAAGTGGGCGGGTCCAGGCCCCCTTAAATCCCCCTGTTATGCCCAGGGTTGCCCTGGCAACTGTTGCTGGCCCCAAAAGCGGAAGTGGGCGGGTCCAGGCCCCCTTAAAGCGCCCTGCCATGCCCAGGGTTGCCCTGGCAACTGTTGCTGGCCCCCAAAGCGGAAGTGGGTGGGTCCAGGCCTTCCTAAGCCCCCTGCCATGCCCAGGGTTGCCCTGGCAACTGTTGCTTGCCCCTAAAGCGGAAGTGGGCGGGTCCAGGCCCCCTTAAGCCCCCTGCCATGCCCAGGGTTGCCCTGGCAACTGTTGCTTCCCCCCAAAGCGGAAGTGGGCGGGTCCAGGCCCCCTTAAACCGCCCTGCCATGCCCAGGGTTGCCCTGGCAACTGTTGATGGCCCCCAAAGCGGATGTGGGCGGGTCCAGCCCCCCCTAAGCCCCCTGCCATGCCCAGGGTTGCCCTGGCAACTGTTGCTGGCCCCCAAAGCGGAAGTGGGTGGGTCCAGGCCCCCTTAAAGCGCCCTGCCATGCCCAGGGTTGACCTGGCAACTGTTGCTGGCCCCCAAAGCGGATGTGGGCGGGTCCAGCCCCCCCTAAGCCCCCTGCCATGCCCAGGGTTGCCCTGGCAACTGTTGCTGGCCCCCAAAGCGGAAGTGGGTGGGTCCAGGCCTTCTTAAGCCCCCTGCCATGCCCAGGGTTGCCCTGGCAACTGTTGCTGGCCCCTAAAGCGGAAGTGGGCGGGTCCAGGCCCCCTTAAATCCCCCTGTTATGCCCAGGGTTGCCCTGGCAACTGTTGCTGGCCCCAAAAGCGGAAGTGGGCGGGTCCAGGCCCCCTTAAAGCGCCCTGCCATGCCCAGGGTTGCCCTGGCAACTGTTGCTGGCCCCCAAAGCGGAAGTGGGTGGGTCCAGGCCTTCTTAAGCCCCCTGCCATGCCCAGGGTTGCCCTGGCAACTGTTGCTGGCCCCTAAAGCGGAAGTGGGCGTGTCCAGGCCCCCTTAAATCCCCCTGTTATGCCCAGGGTTGCCCTGGCAACTGTTGCTGGCCCCCAAAGCGGAAGTGGGCGGGTCCAGGCCCCTTTAAAGCCCCCTGCCATGCCCAGGGTTGCCCTGGCAACTGTTGCTGGCCCCCAAAGCGGAAGTGGGCGGGTCCAGGCCCCCTTAAAGCCCCCTGCCATGCCCAGGGTTGCCCTGGCAACTGTTGCTGGCCCCAAAGCGGAAGTGGGCGGGTCCAGGCCCCTTTAAAGCCCCCTGCCATGCCCAGGGCTGCCCTGGCAACTGTTGCTGGCCCCCAAAGCGGAAGTGGGCGGGTCCAGGCCCCCTTAAAGCCCCCTGCCATGCCCAGGGTTGCCATGGCAACTGTTGCTGGCCCCAAAGCGGAAGTGGGCGTGTCCAGGCCCCTTTAAAGCCCCCTGCCATGCCCAGGGTTGCCCTGGCAACTGTTGCTGGCCCCAAAAGCGGAAGTGGGCGGGTCCAGGCCCCCTTAAAGCGCCCTGCCATGCCCAGGGTTGCCCTGGCAACTGTTGCTGGCCCCCAAAGCGGAAGTGGGTGGGTCCAGGCCTTCTTAAGCCCCCTGCCATGCCCAGGGTTGCCCTGGCAACTGTTGCTGGCCCTAAAGCGGAAGTGGGCGTGTCCAGGCCCCTTAAATCCCCCTGTTATGCCAAGGGTTGCCCTGGCAACTGTTGCTGGCCCCCAAAGCGGAAGTGGGCGGGTCCAGGCCCCTTTAAAGCCCCCTGCCATGCCCAGGGTTGCCCTGGCAACTGTTGCTGGCCCCCAAAGCGGAAGTGGGCGGGTCCAGGCCCCCTTAAAGCCCCCTGCCATGCCCAGGGTTGCCCTGGCAACTGTTGCTGGCCCCAAAAGCGGAAGTGGGGCGGTCCTGGCCCCCTTAAGCCCCCTGCCATGCCCAGGGTTGCCCTGGCAACTGTTGCTGGCCCCCAAAGCGGAAGTGGCCCCCAAAGCGGAAGTGGGAGGGTCCAGGCCCCCTTAAAGCCCCCTGCCATGCCCAGGGTTGCCGTGGCAACTGTTGCTGGCCCCCAAAGCGGAAGTGGGCGGGTCCAGGCCACCTTAAAGCCCCCTGCCATGCCCAGGGTTGCCCTGGCAACTGTTGCTGGCCCCTAAAGCGGAAGTGGGCGGGTCCAGGCCCCCTTAAATCCCCCTGTTATGCCCAGGGTTGCCCTGGCAACTATTGCTGGCCCCCAAAGCGGAAGTTGGCGGGTCCAGGCCCCCTTAAAGCCCCCTGCCATGCCCAGGGTTGCCCTGGCAACTGTTGCTGGCCCCCAAAGCGGAAGTGGGTGGGTCCAGGCCCCCTTAAGCCCCTGCCATGCCCAGGGTTGCCCTGACAACTGTTGCTGGCCCCCAAAGCGGAAGTGGGTGGGTCCAGGCCTTCTTAAGCCCCCTGCCATGCCCAGGGTTGCCCTGGCAACTGTTGCTGGCCCCTAAAGCGGAAGTGGGCGGGTCCAGGCCCTCTTAAATCCCCCTGTTATGCCCAGGGTTGCCCTGGCAACTGTTGCTGGACCCTAAAGCGGAAGTGGGCGAGTCCAGGCCCCCTTAAGCCCCCTGCCATGCCCAGGGTTGCCCTGGCAACTGTTGCTGGCCCCAAAAGCGGAAGTGGGGCGGTCCAGGCCCCCTTAAGCCCCCTGCCATGCCCAGGGTTGTCCTGGCAACTGTTGCTGGCCCCCAAAGTGGAAGTGGGCGGGTCCAGGCCCCCTTAAAGCCCCCTGCCATGCCCAGGGTTTCCCTGGCAACTGCTGCTGGCCCCTAAAGCGGAAGTGGGCGGGTCCTGGCCCCCTTAAGCCCCCTGCCATGCCCAGGGTTGCCCTGGCAACTGTTGCTGGCCCCCAAAGCGGAAGTGGGTGGGTCCAGGCCTTCTTAAGCCCCCTGCCATGCCCAGGGTTGCCCTGGCAACTGTTGCTGGCCCCCAAAGCGGAAGTGGGCGGGTCCAGGCCCCTTAAGCCCCCTGCCATGCCCAGGGTTGCCCTGGCAACTGTTGCTGGCCCCCAAAGCGGAAGTGGGCGGGTCCAGGCCCCTTTAAGCCCCCTGCCATGCCCAGGGTTACCCTGGCAACTGTTGCTGGCCCCTAAAGCGGAAGTGGGCGGGTCCAGGCCCCCTTAAATCCCCCTGTTATGCCCAGGGTTGCCCTGGCAACTGTTGCTTCCCCCCAAAGCGGAAGTGGGCGGGTCCAGCCCCCCCTAAGCCCCCTGCCATGCCCAGGGTTGCCCTGGCAACTGTTGCTGGCCCCCAAAGCGGAAGTGGGTGGGTCCAGGCCTTCTTAAGCCCCCTGCCATGCCCAGGGTTGCCCTGGCAACTGTTGCTGGCCCCTAAAGCGGAAGTGGGCGGGTCCAGGCCCCCTTAAATCCCCCTGTTATGCCCAGGGTTGCCCTGGCAACTGTTGCTGGCCCCAAAAGCGGAAGTGGGCGGGTCCAGGCCCCCTTAAAGCGCCCTGCCATGCCCAGGGTTGCCCTGGCAACTGTTGCTGGCCCCCAAAGCGGAAGTGGGTGGGTCCAGGCCTTCTTAAGCCCCCTGCCATGCCCAGGGTTGCCCTGGCAACTGTTGCTGGCCCCTAAAGCGGAAGTGGGCGGGTCCAGGCCCCCTTAAGCCCCCTGCCATGCCCAGGGTTGCCCTGGCAACTGTTGCTTCCCCCCAAAGCGGAAGTGGGCGGGTCCAGGCCCCCTTAAAGCGCCCTGCCATGCCCAGGGTTGCCCTGGCAACTGTTGATGGCCCCCAAAGCGGATGTGGGCGGGTCCAGCCCCCCCTAAGCCCCCTGCCATGCCCAGGGTTGCCCTGGCAACTGTTGCTGGCCCCCAAAGCGGAAGTGGGTGGGTCCAGGCCCCCTTAAAGCGCCCTGCCATGCCCAGGGTTGACCTGGCAACTGTTGCTGGCCCCCAAAGCGGATGTGGGCGGGTCCAGCCCCCCCTAAGCCCCCTGCCATGCCCAGGGTTGCCCTGGCAACTGTTGCTGGCCCCCAAAGCGGAAGTGGGTGGGTCCAGGCCTTCTTAAGCCCCCTGCCATGCCCAGGGTTGCCCTGGCAACTGTTGCTGGCCCCTAAAGCGGAAGTGGGCGGGTCCAGGCCCCCTTAAATCCCCCTGTTATGCCCAGGGTTGCCCTGGCAACTGTTGCTGGCCCCAAAAGCGGAAGTGGGCGGGTCCAGGCCCCCTTAAAGCGCCCTGCCATGCCCAGGGTTGCCCTGGCAACTGTTGCTGGCCCCCAAAGCGGAAGTGGGTGGGTCCAGGCCTTCTTAAGCCCCCTGCCATGCCCAGGTTGCCCTGGCAACTGTTGCTGGCCCCTAAAGCGGAAGTGGGCGTGTCCAGGCCCCCTTAAATCCCCCTGTTATGCCCAGGGTTGCCCTGGCAACTGTTGCTGGCCCCCAAAGCGGAAGTGGGCGGGTCCAGGCCCCTTTAAAGCCCCCTGCCATGCCCAGGGTTGCCCTGGCAACTGTTGCTGGCCCCCAAAGCGGAAGTGGGCGGGTCCAGGCCCCCTTAAAGCCCCTGCCATGCCCAGGGTTGCCCTGGCAACTGTTGCTGGCCCCAAAGCGGAAGTGGGCGGGTCCAGGCCCCTTTAAAGCCCCCTGCCATGCCCAGGGCTGCCCTGGCAACTGTTGCTGGCCCCCAAAGCGGAAGTGGGCGGGTCCAGGCCCCCTTAAAGCCCCCTGCCATGCCCAGGGTTGCCCTGGCAACTGTTGCTGGCCCCAAAGCGGAAGTGGGCGTGTCCAGGCCCCTTTAAAGCCCCCTGCCATGCCCAGGGTTGCCCTGGCAACTGTTGCTGGCCCCAAAAGCGGAAGTGGGCGGGTCCAGGCCCCCTTAAAGCGCCCTGCCATGCCCAGGGTTGCCCTGGCAACTGTTGCTGGCCCCCAAAGCGGAAGTGGGTGGGTCCAGGCCTTCTTAAGCCCCCTGCCATGCCCAGGGTTGCCCTGGCAACTGTTGCTGGCCCCTAAAGCGGAAGTGGGCGTGTCCAGGCCCCCTTAAATCCCCCTGTTATGCCCAGGGTTGCCCTGGCAACTGTTGCTGGCCCCCAAAGCGGAAGTGGGCGGGTCCAGGCCCCTTTAAAGCCCCCTGCCATGCCCAGGGTTGCCCTGGCAACTGTTGCTGGCCCCCAAAGCGGAAGTGGGCGGGTCCAGGCCCCCTTAAAGCCCCCTGCCATGCCCAGGGTTGCCCTGGCAACTGTTGCTGGCCCCAAAGCGGAAGTGGGCGGGTCCAGGCCCCTTTAAAGCCCCCTGCCATGCCCAGGTCTGCCCTGGCAACTGTTGCTGGCCCCCAAAGCGGAAGTGGGCGGGTCCAGGCCCCCTTAAAGCCCCCTGCCATGCCCAGGGTTGCCCTGGCAACTGTTGCTGGCCCCAAAGCGGAAGTGGGCGTGTCCAGGCCCCTTTAAAGCCCCCTGCCAA